>NC_135785.1:2990000-3087500 GCF_051106095.1 Pogona vitticeps
AAAGCATCTCCTACGGGTTTCTCTGCCCTTCCCAATCTGATCTGTACCCAGACATTTGATACACCGATTGGAAACAACATGCTCTGAGCTGCTCCGGAGGTGGCCTGAACTCATTGGTTCTCAGACCTGGGTGGGTAATTTGTCTGTTTCCAGATCACTGTGAAAAACAAAGCAAGCAAGCAAGCAAACAAACGTGCAAATGGAGAAAACAGAAATCTGCGGCCATCAGTTTTAATAAAGTATTCTTGTTGTTGTTGAGTCGTTAAGTCGTGTTCGACTCTTTGTGACCCCATGGACCAGAGCACACCAGGCCCTCCTGTCTTCCACTGCCTCCTGGAGTTGGGTCAAAGTCATGTTGGTCGCTTCGATGACCCTGTCCGTCCATCTCGTCCTCTGTCGTCCCCTTCTCTTCTTGCCTTCACACTTTCCCAACATCAGGGTCTTTTCCAGGGAGTCTTCTCTTCTCATGAGACGGCCAAAGTATTGGAGCCTCTGCTTCAGGATCTCTCCTTCCAGTGAGCACTCAGGGTTGATTTCCTTCCGAATGGATAGGTTTGTTCTCCTTGCAGTCCAGGGGACTCTCAAGAGTCTCCTCCAACACCACAATTCAAAAGCATCAGTTCTATGTACTTACATTTCAGAGCATCATGTAGTAGAGTTTTGAATTTCTGGTCATATCCCTTGTGCTACCCAGTAGAAGTACAGACACTCACAGAAAAGAATAGCTACAAGTTCCCCAGATAGTCCACTCCTTTCTCATTAAGCGGCACTCAAGGTCTCATTAACTCACTCTGAGACATTTGTAGGATTTTTAAAAAAAAAAACTGTTAGAACAATATGACAATGGAACCAATTACCTTGGGATGAGGTGGCGAGCGCTCCAACGCTGGAGGCCTTCAAGAGAACGTTGGACAGCCCTCTGTCAAATCTGCTTTGATTTGGATTCCTGCAGTCACCCAAACCCCCCAAAAGGTCTCTCCCAACCATGCAAACTGCAGATAGCATACGAAGTTGTACAAATTCCAACGAGTCCTGCACTTTTTCAGGGGAGGGAGGGCCACCCTCCAAAAATCACATTTTTGTAGCAGGAACGAAATAATCTGCCAGGCCTCTCTGAGCTCAAAGCGGCAGCGTTGTCTGCCAGAAAATCCAGAGACGGATACGCCCGGGTATCTCCCACCTGGTAACCTTGCTCCCAGACAAGACACCAAAAGCACTTTCTTCCCCCAGTGATGACCAAGAGCAGCAACCCAGGCCCATGAACAGAAAGGATGGTTTGAAACAGAGGTACTCTCTAGAGATGGGCATGAACTGCTGGTTCGTTAGTTTGTGCTGATTCGTCTATCGTCCGAACAGGTGTTTCGCTTCACACTTTTCTCAGCCCTGCCTCCTCCAGCAGGCATCTACTCAGAGCCAGTGGCCTGGCTTCCCTGCCCCGCCTCCTCAGGGCACCGGCTCTGAATAGTGCCCACCAGAGGAGACAGGGCTTTGAAGCACCAAGCACCGAACACCTGTTCGGCTGATGAACAAACTGGCATAAACTGCCAAATCATGAGCTCGTGCCCATCTCTAATATGTATTCTCTTCTTCCTTCTCCAAACAGAACAGAAGAGCAGCAGATATTGGCGTCTTCAAGGTGCAATGACTCAAATCCCCCAAATACCCAGTGATTCAATGGGCCTGCTTAGTCCAACTTACCACTCTTGACTTAGCTAGGAATGACAGCTTTAAAGAGCGACGTTATTGCACTACAACTCCCAGGACAGCCGAGCTGGCTGTGAGATTCTCAGAGTTGGAGTCCTCAACAGTCATGCTTCCACATTACGCTACGAACTTTGGGCCTGTGTTATCAACCACTTTTGGACAAAAACAAAAATTAGGAGAGTGCCCTGTATTTTGCCCTCAAAATCAGAGCTGGAAATGACTTCTTTTTAAAAGAAAACTATAACTCCCAGAATCAAGGGCACCTGGGAGTTGTAGTTTTTTTTTTTAAAAGAAACATTTTCAGGGCCTGCTCAGACCATAGAAAGACATTGTTCTTTGGAAGAATAGCAGGCTATAATTTGTGGCATTCTTGTTCCCTGGAATACCTGGTTGTAAAAAAGTGCAGAACCTTTATTTTATTTTGTATATAATTTTATAGTCTGCTTTTCAGCCACAGGCTGCCTCGTGGTGGGTTCCCATAAAGCCATCATACATGGAGCAAAGAGGCATCATAAAACAACTCATCAGAGAAAGACAAAACATGCCGGTTCAGGAAAAACGGAAGAAGGCTTGGCAGATGGAGATAATCTTTGCAGAGTTTCTTAGTTGATGGGGGGAAATTGCAGCCTGAGGAAATTTAGCAGGCATTTTGAGAGAGGCATATTGACAAGTGCCTCTCCCGGGCACCTTATCAAACATGACCAGAAGCCATGGGGGTTGGAGGATTCATGAACGTCGAGCTCCGTTCTTGCTAATTGATGGTCAATCCTACCTATGATAAAGATGCAGCCAAGGTAAATATCTCCCCAGTGCAATTATTCCGTGTTTAACGGGGATGGACGTGTCATGGAACACTTTGTGTTATCTGTTAAGAACTCCAGATTGTCTCCCCAAAAATGGCACATGAGTGCATACAAAATTGTGCATACAATCGGTTTCATGAAAATCTCTCTCTTTCTCTCTCTCTCTCTCTCTCTCTCTCTCTCTCTCTCTCTCTCTCACACACACACACACACACACACACACACACACACACACACACACACACACACATTCAACTCAGAGGGAAACGGAAAGCTAATTTACAGATTGATTTGGATCCAGGGTGCAAACAAACTGATTCAGCCGACCAGTTTCTGTTTAAGAAAGTCAATTCCAAAAGCAGTGAGAAAGCAAATCCCTCAAGCAAGCTTTGTCAAGTTTACTCCCCTGTTTAGAGTTTGTTGCGTCTCCCAGTTTCCCATCCAGCAGTGGAACGACAACATGTTTCGGTTTTTCCAGTGTGAGCCGGGGAGAGGTGGGTCGTCAAAATGTATTTATTTCAAATATTTAGCCCAGTCGTGTCTGACTCTAGGGCACGGGGCTAATCCCTGTTTCCAAGCCATGGAGCCAGCGTTTGTCCGTAGACAGTTTCCGAGGTCACGTGGCCAGCATGACTAGACACGGAACGCCATGACCTTCCCACCGAGGTGGTACCTATTTATCGACTCGCATTTTTACATGCTTTCGAATGGCTAGGTGGGCAGGAGCTGGGACAAGCGATGGGAGCTCCCTCCGTACCATGGATTTGATCTTACGAAGGTTGGTCTTCCGACCTTGCAGCACAGGAAGTGCCACCGCATCTTACAAATGCTATAAAAGAACAACACATAAGTCAACCCAGATCTAACTAGACATTAAGTGAAATATGACTCACGGACTGCATGCAAGACAGCCCATGTGCTCTTCTTCCTTGAACACGTCCCAGGGCTCAGTAGGGTGGAGCCGTGGCAGTTAAAGGACTATCCAACTGGTATAAGTCTAGCTCTATCTAGGAATTCAGAAAAGGTTGTGCTTGAATGCAGGAGAAGGGCACTCATACACACCTATGGCCATTCTCCAGATGTAGAGCAGGGCCACTGAAATGGAGAAAGGCTGTTAGAGTGGACAATCTCCCAGGATCTCAGTTTTTTTTCCATTTCAGGACCATGCATGAATTTCTTGCAGTTTTGAATGTTGATTAAATTCCTCTAGCTGTGCAGCAGAAGTGCTGGGATTCACAGAGCAGAATAGTTTCAAGTTCTCCAGAGCCCACCCCTTTCTCATTCACTGGCACATACAGTCTCAGTAACTCGCTCTGAGACATTCGTGGGAAAACAAAAAAAACTGTTTCATTACTTACAGCCGTGAACACATCAACAGCAAACTAATAGACATGACTGCTTTGAGCAACAGATTTCAACGAGCAAACTGCTTCCAAGGGGAGGGGGGAAGCCTTTAGCCGAGTGGTGGGGCTCTCTTTGAACTCAGAGGCAGGAGAGAGCTATTGGCTAGTGCTGGAAAGATTGACCATCATCACTGCCTAGAATAGTACCTCCCAGCCAAACAAGCAACAAACAGCATGCGAGGTTGTAAATAGTCCAACAGAATTCTGGGAGCTGTAGTTTTAAAAGGCAATGCTACACATGCAATATGTACTACTGCACATGGAGATAAAGCTTCTCTTGAATGAGGCTTCCTATTTTCCCGACCTGCTAACATGAATTCTAATTTGGCACGTCCTAATTAAGTTGTAAGGAAACATCAAGAGCTCCCGCTCAGTTTTGCTTTCAATGCTCCCCACAGTATTTGCTACTCAAAGCTGGCAGACTTGTTATCCGTTCATTAATGTTTAAAAGGTCTTTAGATAATACTCCCATGAACACGATTGATATCGTGACGAGTAAATCACTGCTGGAAGTATAGAGGAAGACAGCTTGACGGTGTGCCGTGAAACAGGTGCAAACATCTCCGAGGCATCCGGAGTCCCGGTTTGGTGCAAGAAATGAAATATTTGCAGAAGCAGATTTTGGGTGCCACGTGGCTACGTGTTCCCCGAATCTACTTGCAGAGCTGCAGATTGGCCAGAGATGAAGTGAACGGTGTTCAGGTGTAAAGTGAAAAATTACACTTTGGAGATAGATGAAGGACGGTTGCTGATCTTTTCCTTCCTTCCTTCCGTATAGTGTCTTAAATTTTACAACTAAGCCCGCTGTTAAAACTCCGATTCCTAAGGGTCACTGCCAAATTCCACCCAGATATTGCTAAGGGTTGGGAGCGGATTCTAAGCCAGAGGGTCTACCTTATTGAAAACGACCTGGCTTTTCCTGGAACTGCCAAAATGTTGCAGCTGTGGATGCAGCCTTAAGATCACAATACCCATCATGCTGTGTGTCTCTGAGCAAAGTGTATTTACAGAAACTTAAATGAGGAGTCATCTGTTAAACGGATAAGAATGAATCTGGAGTGGATGATTGTGGACCAGGACAATACATGTACAACATACACTTTGTATTCAAAGAGAGCAAGCAAGTCCCACTGAGCTTGGCAGAAATTATCCTTGAGCAGCCCTCGGAAACATTTGTCTAAAAACGTGAAGAGTCAGAAAGAGTAAATTTTCCAAGTTTGGCTCCCAGCTAAAAATGTTTTGCATTTTTGTACCTTTCATCATGAGACACGTTCTGTAACTTCTCCTTGCATTTTTTTTCTCTGTTCAGTTACTTTGTCGCCTGGCTCATGAATAGGAGTTGTACCAGGCTAAAGAGCAGTGTAAATATTTGCCCCCGTTCAATTTTTGAAGCCCTCCTGGATTTAACGGAGTGGACCCATATGCCATTTAGGTTCCTTTCAACATTTCCCATTGATTCAAGATAACAGTTCTTTTACAGGGCATAGAAACATGTTGTTATGTGCATTTTTGTGTCCAACCTGCTGCCTTTTAGAAGTAGTTTCTCCTAAAACGTGGTGGCGCTGCGGGTTAAACCGCAGAAGCCTCTGTGCTGCAAGGTCAGAAGACCGGCTGTCATAAGATCAAATCCATGCGATGGAGTGAGCTCCTGTCCCTTTGTCCCAGGTCCTCGCCAACCTAGCAGTTCGAAAGCATGTAACAATGCAAGTTGATAAATAGGGACCACCTCGGTGGGAAGGCAACGGCATTTCGTGTCTAGTCGCGCCAGCCACATGACCACAGAAACGGTCTTCGGACAAGCGCTGGCTCTACGGCTTGGAAACGGGGATGAGCACCACCCCCTCGAGTCGGACACAACTGGACTCAATGTCAAGGGGAACCTTTACCTCTTAAAACAATACATTTTATGTGGCAGAGCATTTCCACAGATCATGTCCCTCTCACCCCACCCCTTGCATCTTAACTAAGCAAATCATTTCCCAAACCTTAGCTAATCATAGATGCATGGAGTTGGAAGGCCATCAAGTCCAACCCCTTGCTCAAGGCAAGAATCCAAGTCAAAGCAAATCTGACGGACGGTGGCCCAAGGCCCAATGTTCTCTTGAAGACTTCCAGGGTTGGAGCGCTCTCCACGAGGCCATGATATCCATTGTCATACTGCTCTAACAGTTAGGAAGTTGAGAGAACTGGGCCTGTGTGGGCCTTGAGAAAAGAAGACGGAGGGGAGAGGGGACAGCACTCTTCAACGACTTGAAAGGCAGCCCTTCACAGATCTTGGACAGGATGAGGATAAGGAACCAAGTGCTTAAACAGCTCAGAGATGCAACCATCAGCTGTACTTAATGTCCCTCCGCACACGCGCCCACTGCTCAGCTGGCACAAACTCAAAAAACAAACGGTGAACCAGTTCATTCGGGGAGGGGGGTGTCGTGAAAGTTTGTGGTTCACGGGTAGACACGAACCATCGGTTTTCTACTTCATGCCTACCTCTATTCGCACCCTATATTACATTTGAAATTGTGGTCGGTGCTCACACGAGGGCTGCAGATGGGTTGAATGTGTTTCATTGCACTAGATACGATGCTGCTTTGAAACAGCTGACTTTTAAGATCGTTTTTTATCATATGCTAGTGGACGGAGTTGATTATTTGCTTTGAATGCTTGCTATTTGCCTAGCGCTTGGTAATTAGACAGGATCCATGCATTTCTTGAGCAAACAAGAGACTGAATCAAATTAGATTAGATGCACAAGAGAAAGCTGACCTTGTTTGTCATGGCTCGGCCAAATAAGAGCAGGAAACATCTTTGGGGGAACAGACGGAGGAATGGCGAACGGCTTCGCCTCGTACGAACCCTCCTGTTCTCTGAAATGTCTCTGCAGGAACTGAACTGAGTGAGAAAGGCAGAGAGAGGTGAGTGATGATGGGAGACAGAAGGATGACCCAGAGCTATAGAGAGCCAGACGCCACCCATTGGATGCTCCTAAGCCCGGAGAGATAAAACGTGGTCTCCATCAATCTCTCCTACTTGTTGCAGTTCCTGAAAATCTGTTTCAGAGGGCGGAGGCCAGAATGTGCCAAGTGATTCTGCCAGGCGCTAAAAACTCCCATGCACACCTCATCCCGCTTGCTCCCAAAGTGGGTTGAGGTGTGCCAAAGGGAAAAAAAAAGACCTGGATGTGACTCAAGATCTTTCCAGCTGTGGCCTTTTTTAAGGGAGAGGCATTTATGCTGGCAGAGTGCTGAGCTTGTGACTACCGAACACACACAATCATACTGCAGACGGGTAGTTATGTCAAAAGAGAGAGAAAGAGATGGTTTTTTTGTTTTGTTTTTGAATACTCTGTTTAGGGATAGTGCAGGCAGCGATGATCCAACAACTTATTTACAGAAGCCCCTAGAGCTAGTGCTGAAATTTGGGAAGTTCTGCTCAGGAAAAACCGTCAGGGAAAAGCCATCCGTTGCTTGCTAGGCAGGTATACCTACTAAATTATTTGTTCTCAAAAAAATTATTTGTTCTTATCTAGTGGGTGTTAAGAAGAGAAGATTCCTTGGAAAAGACCTTGATGTCGGGAAAGTGTGAAGGCAAGAGGAGAAGGTGATGACAGAGGACGAGATGTTTGGACAGGGTCACCGAAGCGACCAACATGAATTTGACCCAACTCCGGGAGGCCGTGGAAGACAGGAGGGCCTGGCGTGCTCTGGTCCATGGGGTCACGAAGAGTCGGACACGACTAAACGACTAAACAACAACAACAGGACATTCCACCCAGCTGTCCCATGTCCTCTTCCATTTCATTCCCCTTTCACTCAGTGCTTCCTTTCTCTCCTGTCCTCCAAAACATATACCCAGTGTTTTACAGCCAGTAAAATTTCCCAGTCCTCATTGACCTTCCCTCCCCACTCCCGAATTCTTCTGTTTCCTTAATCTCCCTGAGCAAAGTTTGAAAAAGTTGCCTTTTTGGCTTATAACTTCTGAAATCGTGATTCGGAGCACGGTTTTCCAAGGGATGGCTGACGCCGGGCACCTGCGTCATCATGAATGATACCCCTTTGGTTAAATGAGGATAATTTGCAGAAGCCGTTTGCTCTAATCCTGTAGGCTGTCCACGTGGCCCTTCTCCTTCGGTGTTTCTTGGAAGCAAGCTTTTTATGGTCAGCCACCGGCTTGGCTGTAGCTGCTCTTTTTTCTCTTGATTTCTGTGTTGCTTTTTTTTATCCTCCCCTTCTGCTGATGCTTTATCGATTGTTCTTCAAGCGTTTTGAGGAATTTGTACTGCATTTACTGTAAGTCACCTTGGAAATTTTTACTGGAAAGGCAGGACACAAGCATTTAAAAGAAAATAAATAATGTATGCCTGGAAAGTAAAGCAGAAGGCTGGCCGCAAGATCTGCTCAAACCATGGAGGGAGCCTCAGCCTCTGAGCTGGAGCTGACTTTTTCGGCGTTGGACTGTATTCATCCTATTGTACTGTATATATATTTTTTACTGATGGCCATCCTACAAGGACTTGAGCAGAGCCTATAAGAATGTGATCATACCACAGGGCTCTTGAGTTTAGTCTAGTGTTTTCCAAAACCTGGGGGCCGTGACCCCCAAGGCGGCCACAAAGTGTTTGCCAGGGGGATTGCTGGTCACCTGGTTGATCTTGTCAAATCATTTCTTCCTTGACCTTTCAGAGCAGGATATTAGTGTGTGTGTGTGTGTGTGTGTGTGTGTGTGTGTGTGTGTGTGTGTGTGTGTGTGTGTGTGTGTGTGTGTGTGTGTGTGTGTGTGTGTGTGTGTGTGTGTGATGGCCTATAAGATGTGATGGCCTATAAGATGTGTTTGCATATATATGAGAAGCGGGCCCTTTGAGGGAGAAAGCCGTCCAGAGTAGTCAATTGACTAGATGGGTGGGGTATAAATGCAATAAATAGATAGATAGATAGATAGATAGATAGATAGATAGATAGATAGATAGATAGATAGATAGATAGATAGATAGATAGATAGATAGATAGATAGATAGATAGATAGATAGATAGATAGATACATAGATACATAGATACATAGATACATAGATACATAGATACATAGATGGACGGATGGACGGACGGACGGACGGACGGACGGACGGACGGACGGACGGACGGACGGACGGACGGACAGACAGACAGACAGACAGACAGACAGACAGACAGACAGACAGACAGACAGATAGATAGATAGATAGATAGATAGATAGATAGATAGATAGATAGATAGATAGATAGATAGATAGATAGATAGATAGATAGATAGATAGATAGATAGATAGATAGATAGATAGATAGATGTGTCTGCTTTCTGAGAAGTGATGACCCAGACTATATTTTTTATGAAACAAACAAACAAAAAGAAATGGCAGCATGAAGATCTCATGGCGGACACTTCCACAAGAGAGGGGTTTAAACTAAGATGTGTCACTTCTGGACAGCTGAAAGAAAGGGATGAAAAGGGGTAAAGAAGAAACTCCCAAGAAAGACACACAGACATGAAACAAACCCCCAGGAAGAAGACACAAAAGCCAACATCTCGCCTCTTTGGCAATGGGTGCAAGGAAAGTTTCATGCTAGTTGGCAGGCTGTGAGGTGGGTGGCCGGAGCAGGAGGAGGGCGAGCAGCAACACCATCAATGATACCACATGTCAGGGAATGATGACAGTGGCCTGTTTACGCACACATGGCCATGGGGGGGGGGGGGAATTCACAGGTTGCTTGGCTGTTATAAAAGGGGTTTCTGACTCAAAACAGGTTGCCCATGGGCATATGCCTCTGTAATGTGCTCGTGCAGCACTGCTCTCTAGAGATGGGCAGGAACCACCATTTCGGTGATTCATGTTGGTTCGTTTCTTGTCAAACAGGTGTTCTGTGCTTCCCAGCCCCACCTCCTCCAGTATGCATCCACTCAGAGGCAACTTCCCTTCCTTCCTTCCCTTCCCTTCCCTTCCTTTCCTTTCCTTCCTTCCTTCCTTCCTTCCTTCCTTCCTTCCTTCCTTCCTTCCTTCCTTCCTTCCTTCCTTCCTTCCTTCCTTCCTTCCTTCTCTTTTCATTTATTCATTCGTTCATTCGTTCATTCGTTCGTTTGTTCCTTCCTTCCTTCCTTCCTTCCTTCCTTCCTTCCTTCCTTCCTTCCTTCCTTCCTTCCTTCCTTCCTTTTCTTTTCCTTCTCTTTTCATTTATTCGTTCGTTCATTCGTTCATTCGTTCGTTCGTTCGTTCGTTCGTTCGTTCGTTCGTTCGTTTGTTTGTTTGTTTGTTTGTTTGTTCGTTCGTTCGTTCGTTCGTTCCTTCCTTCCTTCCTTCCTTCCTTCCTTCCTTCCTTCCTTCCTTCCTTCCTTCCTTCCTTCCTTCCTTCCTTCCTTCCTTCCTTCCTTCCGACTATGTTTATTTCATACTGCTGTTCACTTTGAAGGTGTAATATTTTATTGCTAGACCTTTCATTTTATCTGTTTCCTGCGACCTGCTGTGGAAAATATATGTGAAACATAAAATAGTAAATTATATGCCAGGTGACCTGCTTTAAGAAATATATTGAAACATTCAAATAGAGAAACTTTATTTTTAGATGCGTTAGGCCTGCGCTGTCTGGGAAGGTATTCAAAATCCCAGCCCTTCTCTGATGTCTTACAAGTGGACCACGCTTAGCAGAATGTGATAGGCGGGATATAAATTAAATAAATAATAATAATAATAATAATAATACAGAGTGCAATAGATTTCCTTGAAGATTAAAAAAATAATTCTCAGCACTTCAGATTATATCTTGGCTTTTAGTGGTGCAGTGAAGCCCAAGCTTGCTGAATGAAAAGCCCCAGGATTTTCTGGGTAGCAAGGATGATGACAACCTCATCGGCCACTCCTCCCCTCCCCTCTGCCCCTGCTCCCGGATTCTCTGCTCCCTCTGAGCTTAGCAGCCATTCTTACATCCGCTGGGTGAGAAAGGGATTTCCCCAGACACAGTTGCAATGCAAAGTACTGGAGTACTCTTTGATCTTCAGTGATCAGTTAAGATCCATTGACTTCACAAAAGACCTGCTCCTCAATTGTTTGGTGGGCAGCGATCCAGCTTCCTGCATTTTGGAGGGACTCTCCTTATTGAGTGGAATGCCTATAACATGGCCTTGGCACGTCTAAATTTAACCCTATGCCCCTTTTTTGCTTTCGTTCTGCAGGTTTGTTCCATAACAATAGGAATAGAAAGATCGGTCAGCTTGGCTTTTTCTTATGTCCAGTTTTGTAAAAATAAAAAATAAAAATGTTTTGTCTTAAATATGCCATAAGTGAATGCTGGCAAATGCTTCCAGAACGGCTCCAGAGGAAATGCCCTGGCATCTACATGTCTCCGCTCAATATGCTTTAGGCATGGAAAGAATCAGCTGCCAGCTGCAAATATGAGGGCTTGGGGGGGGGGGAACATAGAAGAGGAAATGGCAGCCCCATTTCAGCACCACAGAAATGGTGCCAAACACAGAGAGAACGCAACACAGACCTGTAAGGGTTCACAGGGCAAACCTGTAGTTTTTACTTTCTCTCTTCTTTGAATGTTTGTGCCCTCAATTTCATTCATTCATTCATTCATTCATTCATTCATTCATTCATTCATTCAGCGTTCCCAATAGGAAAGATACTCACACATTTTGGGGAAAACCCTCATGAAGAACAAACTGAAATGGCGTTATCTCCCATCCCTAATTAATAATGTGTGTCTCCTGTGCTGTCATGCTGGAATTCACTTACAGCTCTCCTAATAAGGATTTCAAGGGAAGAAAGATAAATATGTTGCTGGACAGCTCAGTGGTTTAAGGTCTCCATCTGCATAGCCAGAGGTTCGGGGTTCAGTTCCCTACTGGGCTTCCTTGATAGGGTCTGGGCTCGAGGATCCAGAGGGTCCCTTCCAGTTCTAAAGCCCTAAGATGATGATGATGATGTAGTGGTTTCACCACTTCTTCCCCGCACAGCGAGTTTCCATAGCCGAGCAGGGGATTCGAACCCAGATCTCTTGAGTCCTTGTTCGTCACGTTTTCCATCACGACATTGATTGATTGATTGATTGATTGATTGATTGATTGATTGATTGATTGATTGATTTGATTTGATTTGATTTGATTTGATTTGATTTGTATCCCGCCCATCTGGTCTGGTCGACCACTCTGGGCGGCTTCCAATAAAAGTATTTGTCATGGAACATACAAATATTACAATCAGTTAAGACATATTGAGTATCCTGATTAATGATACAGTCCAGCAATTCCCAAAGTCGTCACGGCCTCCTTTACATTGGGTTGAACAATGTACACCTGCTAGTAACTTACCCATGATTTAACATAATTGGAAGCCAAATATTTGCAACCAAAAACATTTCAGATAAGTGGGGAATAACGATGTCTTCCCCGGCAACTCCAAGTGAGGCAATTAATCGTAGCCTGATAGAGTGCTCCAGTCTCTGTTAATGTCTGCTCATGAAAAATCAATGTTCATCCTGCAAAGTAAACAGTTCCCTCGCCTTCTGCCTTTTCACGGAGAAATGCCAGACTTCGGATGACGACGGTGCATGGGCTTTTGTGGTTTAGAGGGCCAAAAGAGTAACTCGGGCTGGAGAGTCAAGTCGCAGGATTCGCTGTCAATTCAGATTTAAGTTGCGCCACAGACTCAACTCAGGTTCCCCCCCCGATGAATTGAACTCGGAACCCACCCACCCCTCTCCCTTTTTTTGGAGGGGAAAAGCTTATTTTTAATAGGGACTCTGACTTGGCATGCAAAGACTTGCCAACATTTCCACACTTGGAAGGCAGGGGCCTGCAAACTGATGCCACCCCCTGCATATGTTCCCTACCAAGTGATGCAAAGAGGTCGCTAGCTTGAGATGCAGTGGTTGAAATGCTGTCGTAACTGTCTAGCGAGGCACCACTGTACTGGAAAAAAAAATCTTATAATGCTTGCTAGAAAGTCGGAAATAACTTGACTAGTTTATAACTAAGGGCACTAGAGATGAGCCCAAACCAGCAGTTTTTTACCAGTTTTGGGGTGCTTCGGCTTCCCTGCCCCGCCTTCTTCAGGTGCTGCCTCTGAGTCGGTGCTCACCGGAGAAAGCAGGGCCGGGAAGTGGCAAACACCCATTTGGCCGGTAAACAAACTGGCACGAAGTGCCGATTCATTCCCATCTCTAACCGCCACCATTCGAACGAGGACCCACGACCATACCTTCCTCCAGAGATTCCTTCTAGTGGGTGCTCAGAATGAGAGGAAATTCCTCGTTGAGGGTAATAAGACTACAACTCCCATCAACGCCAAACTCATGAATACTGATTGGGGGTGATGGGCTTGTACATCCACTGGGAGGGCACACAACTGTCTGACTCTTGGCTATTCTTCACAGAACAATCATTCCTAGGTTTCCCGCCAGGCAGGGAATATCTGACGAAGCATTTTTAAGTCTCATTCCCTTGGCGCATTATCACTCTGGATCCCCATTTAATTCTCTGTTTCTCCATTCTTCCCACTGCCAAGAAATGGGCTGTGTGCGGCAGGATTGCGTCCCCAGAGCGGCGGTCACCTTGGAAGCTGATGGGGTTCAGTAGATCCATTTCATGCTCCTCTGAGCCCTGCGGTGGTTGGGATTATGGGCCACTTTTTCCTTTCTCCCTACGCCTGACGGAGATAAAGCTGAGCAGCAAGTGCTGGTTCTAAAACAGTGCTATCAAGTGACAAGCAATTACACTAACAGCAACTAACTTGCATAACAATTATGATGCCGTGAATGCATCGCCTGGTGGAGAAAATGGGGGAGAGATCTAATACTCAACGAGCCAACTCGTGGCTCCATCAGATCCAAAAGTCTAATGGCACTCTGTTTTTCAATACCAGCCTTCCAGCTGCCTGTGTGAAATGCTATGAAGGAGAACAGATGCATGCCTTCCTTACTTTTCCCCTATATCTTGGAGACTGTCAGGTAGACAGCTTCTGAGGCTGGAGGTTCCATAAACCAAATGCCACTGACTTTGGAAAAAAAATACCATCACCACCCTGCACTAACACTTTGTCCAGTTTCTTTTAAAAGACTTATTTTTGTGTGTGTCTTCTGTCCTGTCAAGTTGGAACCAACTTATAACTACCCTAATAGAGCTTTCAATATAAGTGAGGGCTTAATCACATGGACTATTTGAATGGTTTCTTTTTCTTCCCTTTTTTAATATATATCTCAATATATTTGTATGTCTAGCCATGTGATTCATATACCTCTGGGCCCGCCCACATGGCTGTTAGTTCAATCAGAACATGTCTTGCTATTTGTACCCCCTTCTGTAGGTTACATGTGCCATCTTCATATAAATCGATTCATTTGTCATCCTTTTTATGAGTCCCTACTGCCCTAAAATTTTCTTTCTTAAAAAAATAATAAGTGATATAGCGCTAAAGCATGTGTAATTCTATAAAAATGTGGAAGGCAGTACCGGAATTTGGTTGATAAAACATGCAGAAGCAGGAACAACATGACAGGGAAGAAAGTGACTAAGTGATACATCTGTAAACTAATGTGCAGGAAAAATATAAATAAAAAGGAAGTGATTTATTGCTAAGCATTAAAAAAATTTAAAATGACAGGGTACGATCTCCAGGGTATCTAAATAAACCACCTATTTGCAAAGTAACCAAATTGGCAGCAGCCTTCACATGTGCTGAAATAATAAGGATTTAAGCAATACAGGGGTTGGATCATTTTTTAAAGGCCATGCCGGTGAGGTGGGGAAAAAATGATTGGCTGGCCAAATGAACTGATGTCATGTGACTGGAAATGTATAAAATGATTTAAACAATGGCAGAATTGATATAACTGGGGTTCATTTGACAGGGCTGGCTGCACCCTGAGATATTTAAGGAGTGGTTTTATCAGTTCCACACCCCCAGTGGGTTTCCATGGCTGAGTCGGGATTCGAACCCTGTTCTCCAGAGTTCTAATTTGTCACACTATCCGCTTCACCACATAGACTTCCTAGCCATTCCCCATATCATTTCTTGTGATGAACGGGAGAGTCTGCCTTTTGAGAAGAAACACTTAATTTTGCCAGACCTTAGAAAAGTTACTTAAAAAATAAAAAACTATAACTCCCAGAACCCAGTGCTGAAGGATTCTGGAGACTTACATTCCCTCCCTTCAGGGCGATCCAAAAAAAAAAGGTAACTTTTCCAGGCACTGGCAACTCCACAACCTGGGAGTTTGGAAATCTGAATCACCAGATTTCTGTTTCTTTACATTTCTAGTTGCTCCAGCTACCACTTTCTTTCGGCTCTCATGGATTTGCATTTCCAAACCTATCAACATGTATTCCCTCCCCTCCAAAATCAAGACAAAAAAAACTCGTATGCCTTTTTATGGCCACAGTTTTTAAAGTAGGCATTTCAAAGGCACTTTTTTTAAAAAGTGCACCCTTTTTTGCATTCAGAAAGGCAAAGGTCTGGAAATTTTGCCGGCCCCGAACCCACGATGTCAAGTCTTTAAATTTTATTGGATTGCTGTTGGGCAAAGTCCAATGGCTTTTTCCTGACTAAACTCTAGGCAACTTATTTTCATCCCCTCAGCCGCCACCCACCGCCACACACCCCCAGCTTACTCAGCATAAAATGCGAGACTTTGCTCTGCAATGAGTTAAAAATTGATCGGGTAGACGGTGGATCAGTGGAAGATACCTATTATTATTATTGTTGTTGTTGTTGTTGTTGTTATTGTTATTGTTGTTATTGTTATTATTGTTATTATTGTTATTATTGGCTGAAGACCTGCTAAAAGCCAGGCGGTTGCTGACTCTGTTAAGTCAGAGGGTGCAGTGATAAATGGCAGAGAAATGCAAAAGATGGGCTAACATTGCACTGAGGAACAACAACGTACATTTGTATGCTGGCCGAGATATATTTAAGGGTGCCGTGTACGATGGGGTTGGGTACACATGAGATAGATGGGTGGAGCACTTTTTGCCGTCAGGGACTGAAGTTCTGCTACTGGGGTGCTCTGCGCATTGCCGTTAGCCTTTTGACTTCTGAACACTCACGTTTCTGGATGGGACCTCTTAGAATCCCCGCCACCAGCAGAGCAAATGGGAGTTGTAGTAGAACACAGCCACCAGATTATTAACTGGGGTGAAAATATATCAACATATTTCCCCCGCTCTGTGGTCCGTACCACCCATCTACATCTTCGGTGGATTGCCCAGTTGCACTCCTGTCTTGATGTGGGGTCACTCACCACTCTGGTCCATGCCAGTCATAGTCTCGAGACAGACTACTGTAATGCTCTCTACGTGGGGCTGCCCTTGAGATGGATGTGGAAGCTACAAATGGTCCAGAACACAGTGGCCAGATTATTAACTGGGGTGAAAAGACACCAAGCTATTTCCCCCACTCTGGCAGCCTTACACTGGTTCCCCGTTCGTTTCCGCATTGATCTCAAGGTATTAATGCTTTCGTATAAAGCCCTAAACGTTTTAGGACCTCGATACCTGGCGGAGCGCCTGTTCTCCACTTAGCTCGACTTGTGTCACTTGATCAAGCCAGACCGGGCGGCTGAGGGGCTTAACCCTGAGAGAGGCCCAGAAGGAGAAACTGGGCCTTCTCAGCGGTGGCCCCTCATATTTGGAACACCTTTCCCCCCAGGAGATCCAACCAGCACCCTCGCTGGGAATTTTTAAAAACAAGTTGAAGACTTGGTTATTCTGGCAAGCCTTCCCCCCTCCCATGACATAGCTTCCTTATCCCATCTTGGATCCTGTTTTCTTTATTGACCTTTATTGTTCTTCACAACGAAGTTATTCAAATGTTCTTTTTATCTTTATATTTTCTAAGCCGCCCAGAGTAGATTCCCAAATCTAGATGGGTGGGGTAAAAATGGAGCAAACAAACAAAATTGTTGTCCAAAAAAATTAACCTTTCCCAAGCTCTGGTGACAACCCAATGTGCTAGGACTGTGAATTGAGGGGTTTCCAATTTTGGGGATTTCCATTCCCCCCCCCTTCACGGCAAGTTCCTTTCTGCCTCTTATCTGCATAGCTTTGCAAATTCAGCAGAACGGGTTCAAAAGCAATCCAGATGACAACTCACACAACCGTTTCCCCGCCAATATTTGCATTTTTATGCGTTTTTTTCCTAGTTTGGGGAAACATTTGCCAGTGTTTCTCATTAATGATGTTATCTGCTCTGAGTGAGGGTGACTTGATTATGGTTTTCGGGGCATGCAGGATAGTTGAGGAGTGATTTCGCCAAGCGGGGGATTCAAATCCACTACTGACTGCCTTGCAGTCCTTGTTTCTGTGCACACATTCCCCCAGTCGAAGCATTGTGTGTTGTGTTGCTCTTTACCACAGTATTTCAAGGGGCACGTTTAATGTTGCCAGACCGATTGCAGAGTTTGGAAACGTCAACCTTCAAGAATGTTTTGCATTGCTTATAACTCTCACAGGTCCAAATCTGTGAAGTGCGCACAGAAAGACAGAGGGAGAAAGAGAGATCCAAACTTTCCTACTTAGCCCTCCAGTGAAGCAAAATGAGATTCCCTCTTCAGGCAGCTGGTGCCGGGGGGGGGGGAGGCAGCAGCCAGAGCCCCCAGCCCCAGCTGATCCTAAACTAGTCTGCCATCTCTCCTGGATTTCCCTGTTCCCAGCGTTCAGTAGCCATGGCAGCCAGCATCTGCTCCTGGTTTTGCTTGGGGTGGGAGAGGATGGTGAATCCGCTCCGGATTTGAGTATGAGCTTTAAAGGAGCTGTCCGGAGTGCTGAAGCCCTATGGGAGCTGGGGCTCAGCATCTTGAGCCAGCTACTTTAAAGTTTGACGGCCACTGCAAAGGGACCGTCCACATTTTCCACTGAGCCATGAAACCTACCCCTAACCCTACAATAGATGGTCTTAGGATTTCATTGGTCCCTTTGGACCAACCTACTGAGATCAACAGCATCTTTCCAAGGCTTTTGGAATGGTTGGGCCTTTTCTCTGTGCGTCGTTTACATCTGCATGGGATCCCGTCGCCCTGGAAAGCATCGGCATTCCTTTACCTCCTTGATCTCAAATGTTATGGAAGCCACGGTGTTGAAGACGGTGCCCCACACGGCAGTTCTCCTCCATGTGCTACCAAATTAGAGATATGCATCCATTAATCAATTAATTGCACCCAAAAATAATTGAGTGCACGGAGGGGCCAGACTTCGGTGTTTACCACACCGAGCTCCTGAGAGAGAATGTAACAAATGAATAAGTGCATAAAACAATTAAAGTTACAACCCGAATCAATAGCCTTTTAATGAAGGTTAATTAAGGAAGTTTTTTCAGGGCAAGCTTCCAGATTGAGTTGAAATGGCAGAGAAAAAGAGAAGTTCAGTTTCTCTGTGCTCAGAAAGGGAAAGCTGCCCACAACAGAAGTGGGCTTGGAAGGGGAACTGCCGAAAGAGTCTAGAACAAGGAGGGTTCCCAACCTTGGGTCCACCGTTGTTTTTTGGACTGCAATTCCCAGAAGCTGTGGTGGCCAGGACCCCTGGAAGTTGTAGTCCAAGAACATTTGGGACCCAAGCTTGGGTAGCACTGGTCTATAGGATACCTACTTTAGAGATCTGTAACCATTTTATAGCTGGGGGCCTGTCCCATTCATGGGTAAGATGATGGTCTGATGGAACCAGCTCAAGCCGTGCACAGGTGTGGAGGTTCATCTCTTCCCTCTTTGGCCACGCTGGCCACTATGGTCCTTCCCTCTGGCCACGTCTCCTGGGAAAACAAGAGGGAGGGATGGCGAGAAGATGCACAGAGAGAACAAGAGAGAGAGAGAGAGAGAGAAAGCATGAACAGGACAGACACATGCCTCTCTCCGGTTGGGTCATGCTGAGGTTCCCCTTCGGTCCAGCAAGCCAAGCTTCTCTTGGCTCAGGATGTATACTTGTTCTTGTTTCCACATATGTATTAGTAACAGAGTGTGCACTTGTTTGGGTCCTTTTTGTGCACCCTCTCCTGTTGTACACTTTCCACATGTTCTCTCTGTCTTCTCCATTCCTGTTCTCTGGAGCAGAAACTCATGATGCTGCAGCCACAAGCTTTAGGCCCTGATCACACAGCCCGTTTCAACAAACACATTTATATATAGCCATGCGGTATATCTACAGTTGGGCCCGTTCACATGGCTGCTATTTGTACCGGTTCTCTAGGCTACACATGCCACCTCATCTAAATCCATTCATTTTCCATCCTGTTTCTGGGTCCCCAGTGCCTGAACATTTTCTTTTCTTTTTTAAAAATGTCCTAAGTGATATATCGCTAAATTGGCATAAACGTTCAGCTAAGTGATACATTGATAAACTGTTGTGGAAAAAAATATAAAAGAAAAAGTAAGCAATCTATCGCTAAACATTTTTTTAAAAAAAACAATTTTAATGGTTCAGACACAGTGGCCATGGTGCCCCCAAACCCAAGCCGTTCTCAAAGAAAATAACATTCACATGTGCTGAACTAATAAGGATTGAAGTGATATAGGAATCAGATCATGTTTAAAAAGCCATCCTGGCGATGTGGAAAAAAACTGATTAGCTGGCCCAATGAATGGATGCAACGTGTGCATTCTGTGAATAGAAATTTATAAATTGATTTAAATAATGGCAGAATTGATGTCTCTAGTGTTCTTTTGGCACCCTCAGACAACTGAGTCAACGATTCTGCAGCAGAAAGGGCAAAGAAGGTTGATCTCTAAGGTAAAGGGCACCCTCTCCTTTTTTTTCTCTTTCCCTGCTTCTAATTATGATGCGTGAATGCTGGATTTAACATCAGGGATTCTGCGGTGATGGCACTCTGCCTTCTTAAATGCCTTTGAGCTCATTGCTTTGCATATCACCCAGAAACATACAAACACTCTTGATTTGGTTTGCCTTTCCCCATGTGTCTGCAGGCATGTCCCTTGTTGTTGTTGTTTAGTCGTTTAGTCATCTCCAACTCTTCGTGACCCCATGGACCAGAGCACGCCGGGCCCTCCTGTCTTCCACAGCCTCCTGGAGTTGGGTCAAAGTCATGTTGGTCGCTTCGATGACCCTGTCCATCCATCTCATCCTCTGTCGTCCCCTTCTCCTCTTGCCTTCACACTTTCCCAACATCAGGGTCCTTTCCAAGGAGTCTCCTCTTCTCATGAGATGGCCCGACATATCCCTAGCCTGAGGCAAAAATGGGGGCACAATGTAGCTGCTACATCACCACAATATCTCATTCTCACCAACCTGGAAATGCAACACTTGGGTGGTGGGGAACTGTGGGAGTTTTTACAACCTCGCATGCCGTCTCTAGTAGGTGTGTCTGGCGGTGGTAGTGGCTCTCCAGGCTGGTGTGAGTGTCAATCTCTCCAACCCCAGGTGATTGTTCCTTCCCACCTCTGAATTCAAAGAGAGCCCCACCTCTCTGCTGATTCCCGCTCCTTTCTCTTTAGTATACTGAAGCCTGTTGGGTGCAGCCAGTGTGTTTGTTATTTGTTTGCTGTTGATCTGTTTACAACGGTAAGTAATGAAACTGAAAGTAATGAAAGTCATGAGCTGTCCTTTTAAGGAGAAAGGCGAGGTAAAAACAAACAAACAAACAAACAAACACACGTTTTAGTTCTTTCTCCTATCAATGTCTTAGAGTGAGTTATTGAGCCTTTTTGTGCTACTTAGTGAGAAAGGGGTGGACTGTCTGGGAAACTTGAAGCTATTCTCCTCTATGAGTCTCTGTACTTCTGCTGTGTACCACAAGGCCTTTTAAAGACTTCCGGCCAGGATCTGTATGTGAGTGAGGGAAGCAGAGTGTCTGGTCAGTCTTGTGAGCTGCCAGTTTCCCACATCTGAAGGCATCCCTTTTGCCCCCAGTTTGGAACTGGTGCTGTTTGGGACTAAAAATCCCAGATAGCTGTGGAATGCTGGGGGCTGTAGTACAAAGAAGTAACATTACACACACACACACACACACACACACACACACACACACCTTTGATTCCTTTGGTTGAAAAGAAAACCAGCGTCACTAACTTTCAAAATGTTTCAAAAACTGGAAGTGGGTTTCTTCCCATTTTGGGTAAATTTTCAAGCACGCTTGTTTGTGTGTTTCCAAATTTAGTGTTTAGATCCTATGCAGAACACATGGAAATTAAACTCAAACTGTTTGAAGGATTACTTGAAACGTGAACTCTATTTCAGTGAATAGGCCTTACTCCCGAGAAAGGTTGCACAGGACTGCAAGCTGGCGGTCCCATCCTAGAACATAGTGGCTGCAATCTTGTGGATGACGTGGGTGGAAGTTAGATTGCACACTTTACTCTGGCAATTGCTGCTAATTAACGAGGGGCTGGTCGCATTGCTAGGAGTGCCCTTCTTATGGCGTGAGGTGCATGTCCCGTCAAGTGGCCGGCTCCTCATTAGTTTAGCAGCAATGCACCATGAGTTATGAATTCAACTAGACCTTTGGAACTCCCTCCCACTGGAGGCCCTGTTGGCCCCATCTTTGCTGTCCTCCCGCAAGCAGCCAAAGGCTTTTCTCTTCTCGCAAGCTTTCCCCAAGGCTGCCTGAGTGGGGTTTTTATTTTATTTTATTTTATTTATTTTAATGGATAGTTGTGCCTGACTGCTTTGGATGTGACAACGGTGTAGCCAGACTCCTGTCCCTTCTCTTCCTTCCCCACCATATGTTTTACCGTATTTTATTTTCAGCCTGCTACCCTAAGGGCAACTTCATTTCAATCCCTTCCTTTCCGTGGTTTGGCATCAATTGTGGCAATTCCTTTGAGTGCTGATTACTGCAATACATTTCCCGTGTTGTTGTTGTTTTTAATCACAGTTGTTTAATGATCTCTTATGAAGGGGATGGGGTTTTATGGCTTGTGAACAGGGGCATTGGCAAGTCCTTAGCTCTGAGTCCCAAGTCCGAGACCAAGTCTTGGGTCCCGAGTCCCAAGTTTGAGTCTTTGAAGCCAAGTCCCAACTCCGAGTCCCTATTAAAAATAAAGTTTCCCCCCAGAAAAAAAAGGAGGGGTGGGTGAGTTCCAAGTCCCAAGTCAAGTCATTGGGGGAGGGGGGAACCCAAGTCAAGTCTTGTGTCACCATTGTGACTTAAGTCCAACTTGACAGCAAATCCTGCAACAGTCCCCACCCCTGCTTGTTAATGCCTGCACATCCCTCCTGGTGGGGCTCATTTTCCAGGAATGGGGGGGGGCAGTCTGTTGCAGAACAGCCTCAAGGAAGGCCTTCTTCTGCCAACCTCATAGGGTGGGCGCTCGTGCATGACTGAAAAAGGAGGAGATGAGTCAACCAAAGAAGGGCAAAAGAAGCCCCAGATTGTGTAGAATTGCACATGCCCGCTTATATATACAGAGGGTTGTTATAGTTATGTGCCATCAAATAACTTCTGACGAAAGGTGAGCCTACGAATGAACGGTCTCCAAAATCTCCCGTCCTCAACAGCTCTGCTTGACTCTTGTAAAATCAATCTTAGGGCTTCATTTTGGGAGTCAGACCATCTCACATTGGGGTCTCCCTCTTTTCCTGCTGCTTTCAACTTTTCCCAGCACGATTGTCTCTTCCAGAGAGTCCTGCCTTCTCGTGACGGGCCCAAAGGACGACAGCCTCAGTTCTGTCCTTTTTTTGCCTCCAGATAAAAATGCCCAAAGCTGGAAATTGATTCTGAGCGTTCAAACAGACTTCCTTGGAGTAGCGATGACTGTGAGCAGGTGACCGGCTCAGTCGGCTGTGCCTGATGGCCAACGTCGAGAAGGACCTTTCTTCTTCAGGGCTTTGGCCTTTCCATGGGGTGGGGGACTGGACCGACATTGGAGGGGGAGATCCCTCCAGAAGAAGGAGACTCCTCCATCCGTCCTTTAAAGGGAGGACTGTGTTCGCTAAAAGAGGAGAACTGGCTCGCCACCCCCATCCTATCTCCCTGGCCTCTCTTTCCCTGCCCCGGCTGCCCTCTTATCTCGGCCGTGGCTTTGAGTAAACGGAGAGTCGGGAACAGGGATATGGCGACAGCTCACCCTGTCTAAAGGTTCCTCCTGGAAATAAACAGGGAACGCTGCTGTAGGCCACGCTGAGTGGAAAAATACCAGCTCGACTCAGTCCCCCCTGAGCGCGTTGCGGGCCTCTGGGAGCAGCGCGGCAGCCTGATCTTTGTGCGGCCAGGTGTGTACACCGCGGCGAAGGGTGTGCTCAAAAACAAGGTCCTCGGCTCCAGCAGGCCCGTCAGGTTTTTCAGCTTTGCTCCCGTCGGGCCCAGAAGGAAAAACTCCAGATGTACAACCCAAACATCTCACTGAAATAATAAGAGGGGGGAAAAAATCCATGCGCATGTACCCCCTTCCTCTCTCCTCCACTTCCCTGCCTCGGTCCGTTCCAACTTCTTTTCATGTTTGCAACTCACACTTTCCTAAAGGTGGTCAAGAGCAGGGCCACGGCGCACGGCCTGCATGGATGAGGGAGAAATCTGCCAGGGACTTTCGGCCCGGTTGGGCCAGGTAGCAAGGAAATCGCTTGCCTCCCGCCCGGCACAATCGGTGAACATCTGCGGCTCCCCATGCATGGCATTAGATTCTCTCTCCTCCCAGCCACGCTGGTTCTTTCCCTCCTTGTATAACTTATTAAACTAAATAATGCAGAGCCTGGCACCTCCGAGCATCAAATAAAATTTGCGAGGAGCGGCTGGCAGTTTCTCCGGGGGATCCGGCTGCGAGCAGCTGTGAAGGCAGCCAAACTCTGCCACGCAACATGTTCTCTCTCCCACACACGCACGCACGCACGCACGCACACACACACACCCAACAACAACAGCAACAACAGGAACAACAGTGTCTGAGTGACAGCCCACAGAAGGCTTCATTGCTTGGATGGAAAACTCCCTCCGCATGGCTGATGTGCTTAGAAGAAGCTGTGCGTGCACGGTCATGCGCTGCCATTCAGATGAATGATTTAAGGTTTCCAGATGAGGGTTTTATTGTGCGATCACCTGGCGTCTTTCAAAGAATTTTGGAAGGCGTTCCAATCTCTCTCTCTCTCTCTCTCTCTCTCTCTCTCTGTGTGTGTGTGTGTGTGTGTGTGTGTGTGTGTGTGTGTGTGTGTGTGTGTGGACTACATCACCTAGTATCCCCAAACAACCTGCCCTGCTAGCCATGCTTGCTGGGGATTCTGGGAATTGCAGTCCAAAATACGGTGCCTCTCTCTCCCTCTCTTCCTCCCTCCACATAACCTCTGGTTCACAAACTGGCATAAAGACAACAGTCGCTGAAATCCTCTGGTGCTGTTGCACAAATGGAATAAACTTGAGATGTGAATTGCCATAAATTAAGAAATCTCTCTGGGTATTTACGTATACATTGCCTGCCGGGTTGCACGGCTTGGTACACAACAGAGGATGTTTATGGAGATTCCTTAACTTACAGCCGCTTGTTTCCAAGAGTTACGCTGTTGATGCAGCTGCACAACAGGATTTCAGCACACGAGTTCATCCGCTGGATCAACAGGACCTTTGCAAGCCCCATTAATTCAATGGGTCTACTCTGGTTGGGGTTAAGAACTCGACTGAGGCTGCTGTTCCCTTCCATTTGCCCCCCTCTTGTGCATTCCCATAATTTGGCTCATCCTTTTTTCTTATCACGGGGGGGGGGAAAGTCCCTTGAGGAGAGAAAGGAAGAACGGATGCACAAGGGCTTTGGCTGGGTAGCACAAGGATCTATCAGTCTGGAGACACCCCCATAGACGCACACTGCTAACCGTCTGGATATAATTGTTCACAACATCATGAGGCTTTTAAATTCTCACTTGGTTATTCAAAGGCAAATGAGAACACAAAATCACTGAGTAAGTGAGAAAGGGTCCCAAACGCAGGGCTTCCAACCAATTATGACAGGGGTTTGTGGCTGTGTAACGTGCATCACTTCTGACTTAGGGTGAACCTAATGGAGTTTCAAGGCGTGCAAGATGCTCAAAGGGTGGTTTAACATTGCCACTGCCTACATGTCCAAGCGGGAATTTGAACCCAGATCTGTGCCTTGTCAAACACTCTGTCCCCTAATGACATCACATCGGCTCTCACCATCGTGTGCAACAGGGTTAAAGTCAACATTACATTTATTTAGAGCAGACCCAAAAAAAAGAAGAGCGCTCAGAACTAAGGCTATACGTGTTCATTTCAGTGGAACTAGGCAGGACTGACCCAGGATTAGCTAACACAGTCTATATCCGCCTATGTTGAATTGGTGCCCCCCAAGTACTAAGCCATAAATCCATTCCCTCCTGATTCAAAATTCTTCATCCGTTTCGGGGCTTAAATCCATGTGTAAATCCCAGCTAGAGTAGGCTTATTCAGTCCATGGAACTTACATATGGACTTGCCACATCCTCAGCAATGCAGAGGTTTTAACTTCAGCCTGACCTAACAGCTGGATTTACGCTTCTTTTTTTTAGAAGCACACAAAAAATTAATTTCTGTAATATAAGCATCTGATATGCATCCTTTCGTAATATATGCATTTTTGCATTGTCTCTCACTAACACGAACATTTCTGTTTCCATCTTTCTGGAACACACAAATAGTCACATTTGTTTTAACCCGACTGTCTAGTCAAAAAATGCTCAGAAAAATTCAAAGAATTGCAGGATTTTAGAAGGAATTTCAGGATTTTAATACCTGCTTCTGCTTGGAGCCACATATTATGCCAGGAAATGTGAATTTGTCCAGTTTGCTTAGTTATGTGGACAAAAATAAATAAATTCCTGCATGCCTACTATATGTAAGATTACCAAGTGATTAATCATTTGCCATTAAACCAACAGATCACATCCATCAATTGCTTTCATTGGGGGGAAATCTGCATGTTGACAAAACCTTGAAACTGTGAACTGAGTTGACAGCTTAATCCATAATATCTAGTTAACAGTATATGTGGCCTCAAATCTCTTTTTTAATTTATTGGTACACGAGCTTACCATGGAAACACAGGTAGCGCCAGTGGTCCGTACTGCCTATTTCCATCTGTGGCGGATTGCGCAGCTGCATCCCTATCCTGATGTTGGGGTGCTCACCACTCTGGTCCATGAGCTTGTAGATTCGAGATTAGACTACCGTAATGCGCTCTACGTGGGGCTCCCTTTGAGATTAATGTGGAAGCTTCAAATGATGCAGAATGCGGTGGCCAGACATTTCACTGGGCTGAGAAAATATCAGCATATTTCCCTCACTCTGGCTGCCTAAGCAAACCTAAGACCCAGCTCTTTAGACAGGCTTTCCCTCCTGTCATCACTTGAATAATTTTCCCCATCTTGAACTATATTACTATTGCTGTTTTTTATTTTATTATACTGTATTGTTTTTATTTTGTTTATTATTGTTCGCCCAGAGTAGACTTCGGTCTAAATGGGTGGGATAATAAATAAATAAATAAATAAATAAATAAATAAATAAATAAATAAATAAATAAATAAATAAATAAATAATTTGAAACAACTGATGAAATAATAAATCTATTATTTTGAAACCAGTGCACATCTTTTAAAAAATATTTTGATCTCAAATCTGTGCGAACCTAAGCTGTGATACCCAAAAGCAGGTTAAAAGAAAATGTCTTTAAAAAAATAATAATAAATATCACTTAGTATAGGAATAAGTCCCATTCAACTAAATCCAAAAGAAAAAAAAACCCTAAAATTTAAATCCAGTCTAATGAAATGCATCGGAGCTGCTCATCTCTCTATAGCTAACCTCCACTGCATGAGCTGACTATGCCACGGATATTCTGTTGCTACTTATATTTTAAATATCCCTTTTAAGATTTGTAAGCAACTTTTACAACCTGGACCTAAATAAATTTAGAACCAGTCCATAAATAAATTTCTGCCGACCCAGAGCTTGGAAAATCTTTTTTTTTCAATTGGTGTTGCAGGAATAAGTTATATACTCATAAATTGACTACAGTCTGAAATCACATACAAGTCCCTGGGATTAAGATCCAATGAAGTTTAGTTCTAGATAAACATTCGTTGGTTTCTGCTGTGTCAATTGATTAATCTGCATCATTTACCTGGGATTAAATCCGGATGAATATAATATAATTTATATAGTAGGCATGCATTGTGAAAACATGCAGTTGGTTGATTAATCTACCAGTTCAACCAGTTTCAGGTCTAAAGCCTTAACAAACCATAATAACACCATAACACAATTCCAAAGAGCAATCAAGGTCTTTGTGGAATTAACTGCACAATGTCTTCCTGTAAAAACCTCTCTGGTGTCACAGTTACCTTGTCAAAAATAATCAGGATACAACACTGAAATTTGGACTACAAATTAACGTTAATTTCTCCCCATTGGAAAGGAGGGATGTGTGTGTGTGTGTGGACAAATTGGTTTTACTTTTAGGAGATTTTGAACAGAATCTGAGATACATTTGCAGTGAGATAAGGGAATGGACCTCATGCCAAGGATGTATCTTATACATGTTATAATTACCGGTGGTATAAATTAGTTTAGGATTTGGAACTGGTTTGCTCTGAAAACAGCCTTGGATCCTTGCAAGGAGAAAGGTGAAATTAAATATATATATATTTAAATAAATAAATAATGAATAGGAATTTTATTTTATTTTTAAAAAAGGTGGAGGGAGAATGGCTCTTGAATAAATAAAGGAACATGTATGGAAAAAAAAATCTCAGTTTCAGGTTGTCGTAAGAATAACACAGCTGCTAGGCCTAATATATAAATCATGGGGTTTAGAAAATGATATTATGACATAATGGGAATTTAGTTTTCAGAGCAGCTAAAGTATAGAGATTTATGTGACAATTAGCTATGAGGCTCCTCCCCAGAATAACTCTTCTGATGAAGATTCAGTAAAAGAAGATCTACTGAGTCTGGTTGAGATAAACAGAGGGAAACGTAAAGGATCCATGTTCAAATTTCAGGAAAATGTGCCACTTTCATTTTCCTCATAAATTGGAAAAAGAAAAAAGCTCATGGTACTGTATTTCGATCCCAAATATGGACAGATCTGTGAATTCTTATTAGTTCCTCAAACACAGATTGATCCATGATTCTTTGCACCGACCAAACTCAATTAGTTATCCGGTCTTTTAGGCCAGATGGGCGGGGTATAAATCAAATAAAGTAAATAAAGTAAGTAAGTCTTCTTAGCCAGAAGAGGACCGCTTTCTATGTACCCCGATCCTGGTGTGCACAATTTAAGAGCTAAAACGAGGAGCCTCGTGGGAGGCAAAGAGTTTTCGAACATAACTCGGCATCAGCGTGGTGGAAAAGACATGGATTTGAACCCAGACCTTCAGGAGTTAAACAAGGAAAACCTTCAACCTGGACGCACCGCTCCGTCAGCTTTTCCTTCTCCCCCACTTCTGATCCCCCCCTTTTCTTTCTTAAAACTTAAATTCTTTCAGATATGAAGACATGCACAAAATTTTGTAAATTGTCATCAGAAATGAATTGAAATTCAATGCTCGCTCGTCCTTGGGTCCAAACGGAATATCTCACGGAGATATTCCAAAGATGTTTTCTCTTTCTTTGTGTGTCTGTTTCTCATTTAAATTGTAGGCTGAACATCTGGGAGTTCCACTGGGAAATGACACTTTCCAAAAGTATATGGGAGGCAAAATAGCTCACCCCGAACAGGTTTGGTTTAAAAATAAAAAATCAGAGATCAGGGCTTTGCAGAAAATACAGGATTATGCCTCTTGATTATAACTCTTGATTATTTGTTTGCTTTCCATGTTTATATTTTTTATTTATATCTCACTTTTCTTCTAGCATAAAGGAGCACAAGGTGGCATACATGTGTTAAAAATATATATGCATGAAATCACGATAAATTAAGTCATTATGATTCAGAAAGGGTTAAACAAAAAGAGTGTTCAAAACCTAATTATTATTTTTTTAAAAAACATGGAAACAAATTTAAAATACCTGATGAAAACATACTGATAAAAAATATGCTCCCTGCCCTTCTAATCTTGCAGAGGCATTTGAAGGCTAGAAGCCAGTTCCCAAAGGAATGTTTTTCACCTGCCAGTGGGAGAACTCTAGGGAGGAGGCGGGCCAAAGTAGCCTCATGAGGCTGGGAGTTCCACAGGCTGGGAACAGCCACTCGAAATGTTCTCTCTCAGGTCTCCACCCAATACGCCCAGGATTGGACGTGGGAAAGAGGGGACGCCTTTCCCACATAACCTCAGACATGGGGTGGGGTTAGGGCAGAGGGAGATTGTATGGGGAGAGAGGGTCTTTCAATTGTCCTGATTCCAAGCCATCACCCGCACTCAGAACTGGGCCCAGCAATGTGGTGGCATCTGGGGACTGATTCTGATGAGAAACTTCCCAAGGATGGCACCGATGAAAAGCACAAATGTGTCCGGTCTCTGACCAGGCCTTCTTGAATACAGCAGGAGAGAAGGGCACTTCCCAAAAACCACCTTCTTAAGAAGGCCTCGTATGTCAGTTTCAGCGTGATTGTGTTTTTCTCTGTTGTCTTGTTGGGAATTGGGGGTAGATATATTGTTCATGTTTGTGGTTCACTTCCCTCAGTGGTAAAATGTATGCTGTGATGACGACAACAACAACAACAACAACAACAACAACAAACAACAACAACAACAACAACAACAACAATAATAATACAGTATACTACACCACCATACTGACATTGAACAGATACTTATGTTTTTGGTTAAGACTTGTATCTGTTATATAATACCAGTAAATGCTTTTATAATTTTGATCGACTGTGCCTGGCTTTTATAATAATAATAATAATAATAATAATAATAATAATAATAATAATAATAATAATAATAATAATAATAATAATAATAATAATAATAATAATAATGGCTGCTAGGTTTTGCATTTTATGTATGTTATGCTTTCTCTTTGCTTAAAAGGGGGCTTCCTTTCTAGTTGCAAGAATCCTTAAATGACATGGCATGGGTATCGTAAAGGGATTTCATCAACCCTCTGTGCATAGCCCAGTCAACAGAAAATTGCACCACATGCAGGATAATAAATAGGGACTGGCATGAGTCAAAGAGGTATTTCAAAAGGACCATTGCATAAGTTTTCAATTGATCAAGTGCTTTAAGAGAGGAGGGGGAAACCCCTGTGGTTTCCTTTCTTTCAACCCAGAGATTTGTCTCAATGACAGGATCAGAAATGGGACTCTCCTTTTTCTCTTTAACCCGAGGGGATGATTAGAAGGAGGGAGGGAGGCCAAGTGGGATGATCAAAGATGCCTGATTATTAATACATATATATATTATACCCATCAATCATCTGTCTTGAGAAAGCTGAGCAAAATAGGGCAGAACAATGGGAAAATATTATGGGATCTGAAAGGCCTGGGAATTTTATAGGACTTTATGAGTGGTGTTTCCACCTCTTGCAAACTGGACAAAGTACGTGGAGACACCATTAATAATTGCTGGCTTTGTGACAAATTGTCCAGGGATATCTTAAATGCATAGCAGAACTGCCCACCAGCATGGCCCCACTAAATTAAGTCACTGGCAAAACCAGTAAGAGCACTGGGCTTCCAGTTGCATCCCTCAGTTGTGCCCTTAGCTTTATATCTCGGTGTCCTTTATTACAGGATGAAACACTCTTTTACTGATTTTCTCAGTGGGTGAATGCTGCCAAGAAAATGCTGTTTATTTATTTGTTTGTTTGTTTGTTTTCATTTTTATAGGGCCCCATCAAGGTTGCCATTGTCTCCTGACCTGGGAGGACAGGAATTGCCCCTTAAAAAAATGTGTGGTTTTTTTGTGGAGACTGAAGTCAAAGTCAGGAGATTTTGTGAAGAGAAGGTGGTCCATTTTCAGACCTGCAACAAAGGCGACCCAGGAAAAGTGAGTTGCAGAAGGCTTTGTGCATATTTACCTTTGTTTCCTGTTTTGTTTGGCAAAAGAACAGAGAGCATTTCCTTTGATAAACCATCCGCTTTCAAAGAAAGAAAGAAAGAAAGAAAGAAAGAAAGAAAGAAAGAAAGAAAGAAAGAAAGAAAGAAAGAAAGAAAGAAAGAGAAAGAAAGAAAGAAAGAAAGAAAGAAAGGAACTAAGTAAGAAAGCAAGAAAGCAAGAAAGCAAGCAAGCAAGCAAGAAAGAAAGAAAGAAAGAAACTATGTAAGGAACTATGTAAGAAAGAAAGAATGTAATCAAGAAAGAAAGAAAGGAACTATGTAAGAAAGCAAGCAAGCAAGCAAGCAAGCAAGCAAGCAAGCAAGCAAGCAAGCAAGCAAGAAAGAAAGAAAGAAAGAAAGAAAGAGGAACGATGTAAGAAAGAAAGCAAGAAAGCAAGAAAGAAAAGAAAGAAAGAAAGAAAGAAAGAAGGAAAGAGAGAAAGCAAGCAAGCAAGCAAGCAAGCAAGCAAGCAAGCAAGCAAGCAAGCAAGCAAGAAAGAAAGAAAGAAAGAAAGAAAGAAAGAAAGAAAGAAAGAAAGAAAGAAAGAAAGAGGAACGATGTAAGAAAGCAAGCAAGCAAGCAAGCAAGCAAGCAAGCAAGCAAGCAAGCAAGCAAGAAAGAAAGAAAGAAAGAAAGAGGAACGATGTAAGAAAGAAAGCAAGAAAGCAAGAAAGCAAGAAAGCAAGAAAGAAAGAAAGAGAGAAAGCAAGAAAGAAAGCAAGAAAGCAAAGAAAGCAAGAAAGCAAAGAAAGAAAGAAAGAAAGAAAGAAAGAAAGAAAGAAAGAAAGAAAGAAAGAAAGAAAGAAAGAAAGAAAGAAAGAAAGAAAGAAAGAAAAGGAAGGAAGGAAGGTGTGTGCATACTTTGGTTGTGGTTTTAGTGATGGAGGGCATGCAATTCACCACCTTGTTGTTGTTGTTGTTTAGTCCTTACATCGTGTCCGACTCTTCGTGACCCCATGGACCAGAGCACGCCAGGCCCTCCTGTCTTCCATGGCCTCCCGGAGTTTGGTCAAATTCATGTTGGTCGCTTCGGTGACCCTGTCCAACCATCTCGTCCTCCGTCATCCCCTTCTCCTCTTGCCTTCACACTTTCCCAACATCAGGGTCTTTTCCAGGGAGTCTTCCCTTCTCATGAGATGGCCAAAGTACTGGAGCCTCCGCTTCAGGATCTGTCCTTCTGATGAGCACTCAGGGTTGAAAGTATGGTACATCCAGAAAGGTGACTGGCCTCGGTTATGCTGAATTTATTTGCCCTCTTGCTTCTGAAGTGCACTTTGAAAACATGGGGGGGGGTGGCATTTCAGCCCCATGTCACTCCTGCAGAGGGCCTTCCTTGACTGGTTCTCGCTGGATGAGGCCCTGTCTGCCTAATCCAGCCCCCGGTGGCCAGCCAAATGCCTCCCAAGCAGGACCTTAAATTCTGTGTACCCCTGCTTTTCGCTCTCCCTTGCCCGATATTCAGAGCAGCACTGCCTTTGAACAAGTGCTTGAATTAGTTTAATTTTTGGATTATACAACCCCTTAATTCCTTCCCCCCCCCATCAAATATGGCCAGCAGGGATTCGTGGAGTTGTAGCCCAGAAAGATAATTTTGCTACGCTTCAAATGCAGAGGAGGTGTTTTTTTTGCACCTCCCTTTCTTAATCAGCATTAATAACCCATCACCCCAAAATAATACCCTCCATACACTGGAAATATGGAGAGATTTCTAAGCCTCAAACCCTTCTGTTCCCCATTTCAGAAATAATTTTGTGAAGCTTTCATGCATTTGCTCTCGATTAGGTTTGGGAGACCAACAGGATTTACGAGGGGGGAAGCACCCTGTGTACAGGATTCAGGCCTCTAAATTCAGCCCTCGGGCCTGGAGACAAGAGCCTATCAAGGCTCATTAGCTGATGAGGTGATCCCAACTTATCGAATTACCGTTTTTTCTGGATCTCAGTATTTAATATTTGCACCCAGTTCTCTAACTGCTGCTTGTGTTGGTGTAACAGAAAAAACACCCAAACATCGAGGAAATTAAGTGCAAATTTATTATTTTTATTTCATTTCCGTAACAATGATATGCAGTTAGTTATGCAGACACACCGTTAAATTAAGTGCAACCAGGTCCACAGAGTTGCCACTGCTTGGGGTTATGGTTGAAACATTGTCTGGTTCATCTCTCAGCTGGTTCACCTTGCTTACGAGTAAGTTTAAAAAAAGTCTGTGTGATGGCTGGGGAGAAAGCAGTACATCATTTATCTCATTGGAGGCTAACTGCTTCCAAATTGTGCGATGGTTTTCTTCTACTGAAAGCCCATAAGACGGAAGAAAAAAATCATCTTGGAAGAACTCGGGGTGCTCAGACTAAGCTCACTGGAATGCATGAAAACATTATATTCATCCAATGTAATATAGACTAAAAAATACCGGTAACTGCTACTGAAATTCAGGAATAAATCACAACGAGAGTAAGCCCGTTGAATTTACAGAGGAGCTGACTCACTGGATCCCCACTGATTGAATGGGTCTACTCTTGCTGTGAGTTACTACTGGATTTCAACCACTCTGTAATATTCCCGAGTCCACTGGTTTAATGGGTGCAAAACCACTGCAGCTTGTATGCAGATTCTAGGAAGACATAAAGTTGATGCTATCTCAGAAGGCCACCTTCAAGACAATTAAATCAAGACAGCTGTACCCTTCTTGTGATGTTCTGCACAGCATGGAATCCTAAAATGATGATAATTTCATTGAATGATAAGTCCTAGGACCTCTGTGTCCTTTGTAGTCCCCAAAGGTAACGTTGCCACGCTCTGCCGTTTTGAAGATCAGTTCCCCTAACTTGCCCTTAGCTGTGCAACTGCACCCACAAGACAATCAAGGATCAACAAGTCATCTGACAGATCCGTCTATTGATGAGAATGTAAAACAAAGTACACATAATTAAAATAACTCATAAAGGCCACGTGATGCTTATGCATTCTGAACAAACAGGCAGTTAAACTACTGAATGTCAGGGAGATAATATCTTTGACACCTCCTGCACACATGGCTGCAGATTATATTGATACAGGAAAGAAAAGAATAAAAAGAAAGGTGTTACATGCTTATATTATTTCATTTTCTCATGGGTCAGGCAGAAATGCAGCACAGATCTTGGTCAGAACGCTGGTGTGCAGAGCCCAAACTACTCCCCCATCCAAAAAAGGAAGAACAGAGCAAATGCAAGAAGTTAATTTAATAAGTTCACTGCCAAAGTTATCTTCTAACCCTGCCTTGCTTATGGGGAAAAAAATTGCAACACATTCAGATTCAGGTTATGATGTGTAACATATTAGATATTACCAAACTGGCTTTGGACTTTCCAGACTTATTTGACATCCCCAGCGATGAAGGGGTTAATGAAGGGGTGTGCCTTTATGTGCATTTTCCAGGTATGTGGGGGGAAAAACATTTATAAAACCTTCAAAATATAGCCCGCAATAGTCTTGAGTGCAAGGCTAGAAAAATGGAACAGAATACGAGCAGAATCACACCCTGTGCAAAAAGCAGATTAATGAATCTGGAATAATTACGTGCACTCATAATTTTGATGAAGAAGCATATGAGCTTATCAGAGGAAAAAACACGAGAGACCATTTATGGCAGAGTAAAGAAGAACTGGTCTCTAAGCTTTCGTGGACTGAATCTCTCTTCATTAAGTCCAATAAATCATTTTTAATATTACTATTTAATAGCACAACTCATGATCATAATAATCACTGTTCAGAATGCCAGGGAATTTTTTTCCCAGGAATACTTGAAAGACATTCATGTGCGTATGAAAAAAAAAAGTCCTTCATTTTATACATTACCAACCCCAATTCGAGGTCTGACAGAGCATGGAGGAAGCATGCCGAAAGAGTAAAAAAAATAAATAAATCAGCATTAAAGGAACTTTCTTTCTAAGCTGTTTCTTTAGAGGTTAAAACTTTTCCCTTGGTAAAATTATTGTAGTTGAAATTGTAATGAAGTTATTAGAATGTGTATTTTTTTCAAAGAGACTCATGGGGGGGGGGGAGGAGGAAAAAAACAGGCACACAACCCACGAGTTAAATTATGCTCTGTTCTGGAAGAAAAGCTTCATTACATATAATGAAAATGGACTTTCTAACCCATCGAGTTAGCTGCTAGGCCGGTGGAAGCAGATCTCCGAACACCCAGCATTTAAGAACATTTCGCACTCAGAATAAAACCAGCAACCTCCCAGCCTGGAGAAGTGGGATGAAAACCAACAACGTCTTTGTGAAATATCAGAAATCAGCCCGGACAACATGAAAGGGTGACCTGTCCCGTTTCCCTGTCACCGCCTTGCAGCATGCAGGCTTTTGGCGATCCCTGTACATAAGACTAAGAAGAAAAATTCCATCCAGATGGAACTGCAGGGCCCCCGAATAATTCCCTTGTTCCACTTTGCAAGGGGGCACAGCTTGCAAACTGTCCTTTCGAAGAATACATTCTCCAGCTTTCCCCCCCCCTTCCTTGTGAATGCCGGTGGTGCCGATCCTCTTTAACAGACCGTCATTTGCCGAATGGCATTCATCAAATATTTGATATCCGAGTAACAGTAAAACTCCCCCGGGCTCTTGGCCTTCACACACTTGATAGGCGACCGTTGTTTGGGGACTCGGCTGATAGCTGACAAGCAATGGTATTTGTCTGATGACATGACATGGCATTTAGCACTTGACAGCTGTCGGGGGGGGGGGCAGGCCCTTTCATTTTACATGCCTGACAAAGCAATCAGTAAGGTCTCGTGTGGTGAACTTCAAGCTTCACATTTACAGTCGGAGAGCCAGAGATTCGCGTCCGGGATGGGACAAGAGTTAGGGAGTCGGGGATATTGGTCCAAACTTTAATGTCTAGGTTTCGGCACAAAACTTCTGGAGCTCCGAGGGTTTGCTGCCCAGTGGTACAGGGCATTTCGGGGAATAAATCTGAGATGGAGTAACTCAGATTTTGATCTGTCCACACCGCATAGTTCTATTTCAAAACAAAGCAACACCCCCCTAAAAAAATCCAGGAAAACAAACGCTGTTAGCTCAGCAAACCAAGGTTTTTTTTTTAAAAAAAAAACAAAACACAGAAATAACATCCCTGATTATAAAGCACAGGAGCATGGACTGCTACAAACTAGTGCCTGGATTGTAGTTTTAAAATGTGGGCTTTCATCCCATGGTTTAAATCCCTTTCAAATAAAGCTGGCCGAAATAATGCAGCCGTTTCAAAGCGGCTTCTTATTGGCCTTCTCTCACGTTGCCTTCAAACCGATCGGCTAATTGAACGGTCCCTTAAAAGCATGGCAATCAAATGGCAGGAGAAAACAAACCAACACACACACACAACGCAGCCCAATGTTGCCAGGCCTGTAGGCCTTTCTCAAAAAAGGGAAACCAGCCGCAAAGTCAGGCCTAGGCTGTAGGTTGGCAAATATGAGAAATCAGAAATGTTTGCTTGGGTCCCAGCAAACAGAAAGCAGATGCGTGGGCTGTTGTTATTTTTATTGTTTTGTCTGCTGGGAGGGGGAGGAAGACCGGCTTCTCTCCCCACCTCGGCCCCACAACTCAATGGGAACAAGTGGCTGCCCAAGGGACTCATATGGGGGGGGGGCAAGGAGGAAGGGGGGTTGTGAAAATCCTCCAGGGAGAGCACCTTCTTATGTCACTCAGCCCCCTTCCCATATTCTCCATGGTCACCCTCATTTCACAACATGACACAGAAGAGACGGGACAGACCCGGATGCCGTTCGCTGGGATGAAAAAGGGGAGGGAGGCACCCTCAGAAGTGTGAAAGAGGAATTCCAGCAGGCGCCTCCCACCCCTAGGCAAGCAACCCCCCCCCCCAAATAATAATTTTTGCTTTTGCAGATATAAAAGGAAGAGTGTCTCTCGGCTCCCGGATGGCATTTATTTATGAAACTTGGGTGGAAAAAAAATACAAGGGCTATTAAAAAATAGCAAATATAAGATTGTCTCCATAAAACAGGATTCCCCCCCCCCCATTCTGTACCTATTTTGCTTTGCATTTAGATTCAGCATTTATTTCCAGTCTCCAAAGCACCGTGTGTGTACACAACGGTGCGAGTCTGCAGAGGGAGCAGGGCTGTGGCCACCCGGATGGGAGACGAGAAATCTCCTTCTGGGATATGTGTTATGTGGACAGGGAAGGTCAAGGAAAGGGAGTCGGATCCTTACGAAGGGAACACCTTCACATGGGTATATTTGCAAGCATCACAACTTCAGAAATGGGCCCTCAAATGTCAAAACCGGCGGCCGCCTGCCTTTCTCTTTTCTTGCACCCCGAGGTGGGCCGCCTACTTAAAAACAAAACAACACCAGCTTTTTGTCAGGCCTCTTTAAGTGCTGAAAAAAAAATCGGAAACAGGCGGGGCCAAGATAATAGTAATAACACTGATATTTAACTTAATTTTGACTTTTGGTTAAAATGTATCTCTGTTATATAACACCAGTCGAAGGCTGTGATTCTTGTATTCTTGAACAAAAAAAAAATGGCAATCCTCAGAATAGAATGGTAATGATCATCATGACCTGCCAAGACATGCATGGACGGATAAAGGTTGCACTTCTGTTTTGAAGGTGGAGGTGCGCTGGGGGGGGGGGTTCAACAGAAGTCAGGATCTGGGCTTCCCGGCGTAAAGAATGCTCGAGGCAGGACTGAACTCTGTAGCGCTCTCCAGTGCCCCCTCTGGCCATTTTCGGTAGTGTCACCAGCCCGGGGGGGGGGGGCTGCAGGGAAGACATGCCTCTAAGGAAGAGGAAGTCTTCACTGGACGGGGGGGGGTCGGTTTTGGGGGGAGAAAAGCAGGTGCACAAAGGAGAGGCCCCTGTGGAAAGGATGCAAGCGGTGGATCCGCCGGAAAGGTGGCGGTCGTGGGGATGACAAGGCTCCGAGGGAGGCAGGGATTCCCTGAGAATACGACCCCCATGCACAAGCCCCCCCCCTTTCCTGACTCCCAAACTACCCCGGAGCATCGAGGGCCTGGGATTGCAAAGAGGGGTGTGTGTGTGTGTGACTGCTCATAATAAGAGTTTATAGCCATCTTCTGCAGAGGGTGTGTGTGTGTGTCATACAACGAGGGCACAGCCTCTTGACTAGCTTCCAGACAACTTATTTATAACCTCAAAACACCAGATATTGGCCTGCCAGGCGAAAGGAAAGAGTTTTATTTCCAGACCAATAAATAAATAAATAAATAAATAAATAAAAAGTGACACGGAAGGAATATTGACGGCACAGAGAGGAGCCACTGCCTGCCCCGCCCGTTTTCGGATGGATTTGCAAACTTTCCCCGGTTTCCACGCCGTCCTTCCACCGAGGGGAGGACGCGGCGCACCCGGTCCTCGTTCTAACTGCCTGCAAGTCAATAAATACAATATATATATATATAAAGGCTGGCTTTTTCCTTGCAGAGCCTTTCACCGGCCGAGGAGGGCTGGCGGGGCCCTCGAGTGCGCCCGGTCGCTGTCCTCCCCCCCCCCCCTACACACACACACACAACCGGGCCTGGCAGGAGCCGAAGCGCGCTCCCGCGCCAGATCGGCGCTGCGCACTGACCGCGCGCGTCCCCGCGGGGCAGCGGACGGCGGCCCCTCCTTGGCGAAAGCCGAGTTGCAAGATTACCCGCCCCCCCCCCCCAAGGGCTCCGCTTTTAACCCTCCGATCAGCTCGGGAGGCGCTTGGGGGAAAAAAACAACAAAACTGGGGGGGGGGGTTCAAGCCCTCCCCTCCCCCACCGCCCAGGAAAAGGGGGAGGGGGAAAAAAAGAAAGTCGCCGGGATATTTTTAGATCCTCGCTTAACCTTACGGCGATTAGGGGTTGGAGTTCTGATTAAACCAAGGAAGAGGAGAGAGATCCACGCCACGCGCAAAGGCGCACGCCGGTCTCCGCGGGACAGAGGCCGCCCCCCTTTCCTGTGGGTTACTTTGTATCCCCTTTCCTGGGGGGGTTACTTTGTATCAACCCCCAGCCCCACCACCCCTTTCATCCCTGTGGCTTTCCTTCTCATCTCTCCGGCTACCCCTGCACAGTCCCTGCCCCCCCCCACCCCGCAGGAAAAGGGACCTACTTACAAAAATACCTCGGCAAGGGGGGGGGGTCAATGTTGGCACCACCGACCCCCCGGTCTTTTGCAGCCATAAAGGGCCCGCGTGAAAGCCCAAAGCCCAGAGGGGCACCGGGGGGGGGGCGCTCCGCTGGCGAGCCAATTTTTGCCGAAGTAAAGCCAAAAACGTCCGCCGACTCTTCTTCCATCCATCCACGGCTCATCCCAAGAAAAGATGCCCGCAGCCGGAGTCTGGGTGGTTTTTTTTGGGGGGGGGGAAGGATGGCATCCAGAAGTGTGCGGGGGGGGGGGAATCCCAAATGTCAAATTTCAGTCTGTTTTTGTTCCAGCATCCAACCCGCTCTTCCTCCTCCTCCTCCCCCCTCCGGGGGGGTAGCCCTCCAGGTGGAAATCCACCCACTAGGCCCTCCGGCCTGGCTGGCAGAGGAAGCGGGTGCGAAGGTCGGGCCCCGCGACCTCCTCTGCTCCCCCCCTCCCCCCCAAACATCCAGCACCTCCCCCAGGCCACGGGGCGGGCAGGCGTCCCGGGTGGGGAGCCAAGGCCGAGGGGAGGCAACGGAGAACCAATCCACCGCGCGTCCGTCCGGATCCGTCCCAGGCGAAGCGGCCTCGCCGCCCTCTTTCCAGCCACCCCGCGCGCACGAACCGCGGGTTTCAAAACAAGCCCGGTTGGCGCAGATTAAAAATATCCAGGAGGGGGTGGGGAGGAGAGGGGGGGGGTACCAAAAAATAAAAGAGAGAGGAAAAAAAACCCCACAACAGAAAACAGCAGCAATAGAAGGCGCATTCGCTTGGCCCGGAAATCCGCAAAAAAAAAAAGTTTGGAGAAACTCGAGCCTTCTTCGCGCGCTTGCAAAAAAGAAGACCAATGCAATCCAGAGCAATTGGAGGGGGAAGAAAAGCAAGGAGAAATACATTCCCACGCCGAAGGGACGGGGGAGAAAAAAACAAGATGTTAGCAAAAGTCTTGTGTTTTTTTTCCTGCCCCGGCCTCTTCCTGGAGATCATCGGCGTCCCTGTTTTTTCTTCCCGGGGTTCTCGTCGCTCGTTCCTGCGGCGTTAAGGAGCGTTCCTCTCCTCCCGTTCCTCGGCGGCGGCGGCGGCCGCTTGCTTCTGTTTGCTTTACATTAAATCAACAACCCCGTTGTGCCAAAAAAAAAAAAAAAAGGAATTAAAAAAAGAGAAAGATTCCTGCAAATCAAACCGACAGTAGGAACTCCTTGCACTTCTTTGCAAAAGGAAAAAATAAATAAAAATAAAAACGGCTTTGCACGGAGTCCCCGGGGGAGGGGGTGTCTTTTCAATGCTTGGGGGGGGAGGGGATGTTTTTTTTTGGGGGGGGAGGAATTATGGAGGGGCTCCCCAAGGGCGCTCCATGCAATTCGCCCCGGATTTCTCTCTTATGTCACCGAAACGAGTTCTCCGAATTCCGCGCGGGGGGAGGCGGGAGCGGCGAGGGAAGAGCGGGAGGGGAGGGAGAAGGGAGGGAGGGAGGGGGAGGCCCTCCTCCGAACGCTGCAACATTGTATTCAGGCAGGGGCCTGACGTCACAGAAGGCAAGGCCCCACGTGACGCCGGGCGGGCGGGAGCTACCACCGGCGGCGGGGGGAGCTCGTTGCCCGACCCCCTGCCCGGACCCTCTTTCCGGGCGGGGTTTTGGGCGAGACCCCCGGGGATCCCCCCTGGAAGACCCCCGGCCAGGTGTCCGGGGGTCTCCGGGCCTGCTGGGGGGTCCCATCGGGGCCGCCCCGCGGGGAAGCCTGGCCGGGTCCCTCCCCGGCCTCGGAGCAATGGTAGGGCCGGCCGCTCAAATTCCGAGAATTGAGCGGTGTTGATTCTTAGAACTGGGGTTCTTAGAATTGGTGATGCAAGGAGTTTCTAGGAAAGCGCGGAGACCAGGTGATGATGATGATGATTTTTTTTTCTCCTTTTTTTTTTTTATTTCTGCTTGCGCTCGCTCCATCGCTCGCGGCTTCGCTAGGCGGCTTGGCCCCGGCGGCGGCGGCGGCCGGTCCTGGAGGAGGACAGTAATGATGATGATGATGATAACAATAATAATAATAATAATAATAACAACAACAGTAACAATAACACGGCTAGAGAGGATGATAGTAGGAAGGTGGCCGGGAGGGGGGGGTTGGTGATGATGCTGGAGGGCTGGCGCCTGCCTTTGCTTTATTTCGCTGTATTGTGATGATTGTTGTTGTTTGGAAAGATTTCTGGGAACTGACTTTCCTCGAATGGGGTGGGCTGGTGGTGGTGGGGATGATGAGGATGATGAGGGTGCGGAGGTTGGGAGGCCGGCCGCTCGCTGGCTTGCTCGCTGGCTGGCTGGCTTCCTCCGGGGCTCCGGCCGCCTCGCTCTTGCCCGGCGGCGGCGGACCTCTCGTCGTCCCCCCCCCCCTCCTCGCCGGCCTTCCGCCTCCTTCCCTTCCCGGCAGGTGGAAGGACGAGGCGGGCGGAGGAGGCACGAGAGACCCGGGGCGCCTTCGGGCTTGCCTTGGCTGGGAAGGGGAAGGGGAAGGGGAGGGCGCGCATGGGCCCGGGGCTGCTGGTGGACCCGTGTCTCTGTGGTCGTCGGGAGGCGGCGGCGGCGGCGGATCGGGGCGCCCTGTTCTTCCTCCTCCTCCTCTCTTTGCTCCTTCTCCCTCCCCCGCCCGCCCGCCCTAGTTTCCAAGGATCGCTCTCGGAGCGCCTGCCGCCGGGACCGGGAGGACGTGGACGTGTGTTTGTGTGTTTGTGTGTGTCTCTCTGTGTGTGTGTTTTTGGGAGCAGCGGGCGAGGGGGGGGGAGAGGGAGAGCCGCGGCGGCGGCGGCGCGTGTGCGGAGCCTTCCCTGCCCTGCCGAGCGCGGACCGGCTGGAGATCCGGGAAGGAGAGCGCTCCTCTCGGGCCCGGGAGGGGCCGGATCTGGCCCGCGGTGGGGGCGAGACGCGCTTTCGGGAGGGTTGCGGGGCGGCTCCGCGTCTTCCCAGTCCCCCCCCCCCCCGGGAAAAAGAAAAAGGCTGCCGCGCGGGGAGACCGGGGAAGGAGGGTCCCTCTCCGGCCTCCTCGCCCGTCGGCCCCGCGGGCTCTCTCTCTCGGGCTGGCGGCGGGCTCGTGCTTGGCTTTGCGGCCCGAGTTTGGAGGCCCGCCGGGCGCGAGCCGACTCGCGGACCCCGTGGCGCTGAGTTCCGCCGGCCTCCCTCCAGGGGACTAGCTCCCACCTCTCCCGAGCGCAGTCGGGCCGCGCCGACTCGCGAGGAAGCCCGGGACCCGTAGAGACTCCTTCGGGCGGCCGGGTCAGACGTGCACGAGGGAGATCCCCGTGGAAAAGCTGGGACTCGGGGGAAGGAGGACGCGCCTCTCGCGTGTCGGGGAAGGAGGGGTCCCCACGTTGCCCGCCGGGCGCCGGGCACCTGCCGCGGCGTGGCGCCCGGACGAGCCCGGGCAAGCGGCGGCGGCGGCGGCGGCGGCTGCGTGACTCCGGGCGGCCTGGCAATGGCCGGGCAAGGCAGGCCGGCAGCGCTCGCTCCGCTCCGCTCTTCCCTTCCCGTGTTGTCGGCTGGGGCGCGCGTGGGAACCGGGAGACCTCCTGGGCCCCCGCGTTAAAAAAAAAAAAAAGAGAAAACTAACCGCGCCGGATGCGCAGCCGCGTAAAGGGGGAAAAAGTAATGAAAAAGACTGACTTCGGGAACATTCCCTTTTTGTATTTTTAATTTTTTTGCGGGGCGACTACAAAAACCCTGAATCCCCAACCGATGGGTTGGGGATGATGAGCTTTGTAGTTCCGCAAGAAGCCTTATTTCCACCCCCACCCAACTCCCGGCCGTTCCGTTAGGGAGTAGCGTAGAAAATCCCTCGGAGGGCAACGATGGGCTTCTTCTCTTTTTTTGCGTTCTTTCTCAACCCCCCCTTTCCCTTTTAAAGACAATAAATAGATGTCCGCGGTTTGGTTTCCTTGTCTGGGTTTTTTTTTTAAATGTTACGGTATTTTATTTTAATTTTGGAAGGACGGGAAAATATCTGTTTAAAAAACGGGAGAGGATTGGAAGGCCGGAAAGCATCAGGCCTGGATGGGTGAAAGGGACGGAGCGGTCGCTGCCCCGAGGCGCTTCCAGTGGGTCTTTAAACGGAGAGGAAGGTCCGTGGCGCGAGCGAGCGAGCGATAGAAAAAGCGAGCGAGCTGGCCTGGGTGGGATCCGGACTGCAGAGGCTCTCCCCGTTCACTGCCCGGGGCCCGATCCTCCAGCCCTGGAGACCTCAGGAAAACTGCCTAAGCGACTCACTAAGAGACCGGTTGACCGAAGAGCGCATTATTTGGCTTTAGCCCTAATTTAAAAAAAATCCTAAATTTTCCTCCGGTTGAGCCGCTTTGGATCCTTAAATCTTACTCCAGGGAACCCGAGCTGGAGGCTCTGTTGTGTTCCGACTCTTGATTTCTAAGGTTTCGGGCGTTTTTTTAGGTCTCTTATGTGTGATATAAGGCAAGAGGGGGGAGGCCACTTTTTAAACCCCCCCACCCCCCACCCCCCCCAAAAAAATCCTCTCTTTGCAAAGAGGAAGGAGGTCAGTTTCCAGATCTGGAGATCGAGGACCCCGGCCTCGGGCGGAGCGAAAAGACGGGCGGCTTGGCCGTGCGAGGCGGCCGGCCGATGATCGTCTGAATCGCGCCGCAAGGAAAAAAAGAGGGGCCGGTCGGGGGGGGGGGGGAAGCTTGCAGGCAGAGCCGTGGCTCGCAAGCAGAAAAGAGAAAGGAGAGAAGGGGGAGGAAAACAAAAAGCCATTGGGGGAATTTGGCCCGCGGTCTGTTCCTGATCGAGGAGACGAAAAAAGAGGCATGAAAATAGCCAAGGAGGCGAGAGATCTCCTGATCCAGAAACTGACCTCCTTTCTCTTTGCAAAGAGAGGATTTTTTTTTGGGGGGGGGGGTTTAAAAAAAAAAAGGACCGCTCCGGAATTAGAGTTCAGTAAGCAGAGGGAATCCTTTTGCAAAACTCCCAAAACAAGGTGGAAAAAAAACCCACATACCACACCCTGGCCCCTCTCGAGGCCCAGGACGCGTCTCTTGAGGTCCTTCCTCTCTCCCCCCCCCCCCCCAGTTTTTTAAAGTCCCCAAAGAACGAGAGAGAGAGAGAGAGAGAGAGAGAGAGAGAGAGAGAGAGAGAGAGAGAGAGAGAGAGAGAGAGAGAGTGGTTGTAGGAGAAAGCAACCGGCTCGGTTTGCCTAGGTTAAGTCAAGGCGGAGCGAGGGTTTCCCAAAGCTAACTGTTGAGAATCTGTCTTTTTTTTTTTTTAAGTTGAAAAGGGTCCAGCATGACCAAGCGTACACAAGAGAGGGTGCTTAGAGACGCCTCCCCTTCTCCTTCCCCCTTGAATTTGAGGGGGGGGAGGAGGAGGACAAAAAAAAACACAACAACTTTGTTTTGAAAATTTCAGAGGTTGTGTGTGTGGTCCAATCCCGGCCTCTGGTGGCGGAAGGTGGGATAGCAGGCCATTTTCTCTCTTCTCCCCCCCCCCTCCCCACCGCGTGTTTTTCCTTCCCTGGCAAAGCCTTGACTTTTTTTTTTTAAAAAAAAGATGTGTTTGTTTGTTTTGCAATGTTATGAAACAACCTTGACAGGCTGGAAAGGGGTGTGTGTTTTGGGACAAGAATCTCTCTTTTGTAAAACACACACGCACACACACAAACACCAACAACTCATTTTTCTTCTCCTGACCATTGCAGAAGTTGTCCTTCTGGGACAGCTATTTTGCTTTTTTTTAAAAATCTCAGCTTGCACAACACTTTGCTTAACATGCTCAGTGCCTTGTGTGTGTGCCTTTACCTTTAACCCCATGTGTCTACTGGCAACCTTTTTTCCCCTCCAGCTGGGGTGGGACTGCGTGCCCCATAATCCCCAGCCATGCCATCTATGTAGGGATTGTGGGAGTTGTAGTCCAGGAATCGAGGAGGCGCCAGGGTGGGAAGGCACATGTCAGATAAAGCCCCCAAGGCTTGTTCTGCAAACGGGAAAGGCACTCAGAACCGAACGGTGTTTTTTTAAAGCAGGTCTTTCATCTGTTCTGGCATGTTCTCTGGGTGAACTTATTTATGACTATTTATAGGTTATAGAAAGCAATTCTGCAAGGTCTAAAAATAAAATCTAGGCTCCTCCGAGCTTTGGTGTGCACTCCTGGGCATTCAAAAAATATATATATGCATCTCTCACTTGGTAGAAAGTCCATGTTTTCATTTGTCGTTGTTGCCTCCCTTATCAGCTCAGGATGAATCCCCGGAGAATCCCCTTTCAGAGGTTTTAAACTCCCATTATCTTTCAGAATATTTTAGGGGTAAGCATAAGGAAGGAGAACCTGAGGGCAGGTTACTTTTAAATGTAAGATGCTTTTCATCTCACCATTGAAAACGTAACTTCAGATGAATTGTAGGCCACTGTCTTTCTTTTTAAAAAGAGAGAAATTGGTCCATCTGTTTGGGTAATAATGGTTTTCCTTAAAATGTGGCGTTCTCTCTGTATGTAAAATAGATGACAGTGCTGGTTTTTTAAAAGAAAGTCAGTAAAAACATTTTGCACTTAAGAGGGTTGGGTATAGCTAGGAAAATCTCTCTTTTTTTGCTAGCTAAATCTGGGAAGGGTCACCCCAAAAGTGAACTTTTTTGAAGTTCTAGCTAATCGGCCCCTGTTTTGAAGCCCTTAAATACTCTAGCCCCCTCCCCTGCATAAGAAATGGTAGCAAGGCCAAGAATGGGCAGGGGAGGCGAAGATTAATTTGCCAGTTGCTGGGATTATCTGCCACCTTAAACCAGAAGCTAATACCACAGTCTGGTTAATCTCCAGCGTCTGCAGAAGGAAATGCCCCTTCTTAACACCTTATTCTTGGGTAGCTCGGTGCTTGATGCTGGAAGAAGTTCAGCTGTTTGTAATTTCTCCATCTGTCTTAAGGAGAAGCTGTGACCAAGTCCTGGCGTGGGCAGTCATTTAAAAAAAAAAAGAGGGAGAGATTTTAGAAACCGAATTTAATGCTTCCAGTTGGTTGCAGAAAGAGATAAGCCACCCACCCAGATGTTTTCCTGTAGGAACAGGTCAGGGAACACACCAGTCTTGTTTCCATGGGGTTTGCGCAAACACTCCTCAGAGTGGATAGGGCCCTCGGGTGGTGGCGAGGCAGCACCCGGGTGCCACTACGTGGCTTAGTTCTAAGAAACCTCACGTTCTAGAAGCTTGGCGAGGTAAGAGGGGCGGCGGGTCGTTATTGGCGCGGGTGTGCCTTCGAGCTTTGGAACGTCGTTCAGAAATTGGGTTCTCACCTGCCAGAGAGACTTGGAACAGCCGACTTAAAACCCTGTTCCTTCAGAAAGTAACCAAAAGGGCCCCATCCTGCCTCTGTCGGGACCATTTGGAACCCTGTGGATTTGGGCAGGAATGATGTAGGCTTTTCACCTTTCCCTGGGAATCCGTCAGCCTTTCCTAGAGTAGAACATGTTGGATCGTGTCCACCCGCAGGAGTCGGGAAAGCCCACGGTGCTCTCGAGGGGGGGTATGTGTCATAAAAACCCAGTCAATTTAAAATCAAGTTCTCCCGGAGCAACCTCCTAGCATCATTGGGTCCTGTACCAGCAGGTCCAACGCAGGGGTAGCTTTCATGCAGTAGCTGGAAGAAGAAAGTAATTTCCTTCTTCTTCTTCTGCATTTATCTCCCGCAAACTTTCACTTTGCTTTTCTTGGGGCCCTGTGTCCCTTGTGGTCGGTGGAGGAGCGCAGGGACGAGAGGTGGCTTTTGGGAAGTGGTTACAGTCACCAAGTCCTGTTTTGACTTAGGAACTGCTTCTCGCCGAGCGGCAGGTTTCGTAAAGCTACTTTCGTATAACCTTTACCCTCCCTGTTTTGCCCATGAAGGCCCAGGGGGAGGTTTCTGTTTTGCATCCCTCTGGTTTCACATGTGGATCTATACCAACACAGAATCCCTGCGGACCTTTGGGGTGTTGTTATTATTGTTTGTAATTTTTTATTATTATTATTATTATTTTTGCAAATCAATCTTGACAAACGAGCTCCCAAGCTTGGGGAGAAATTTCACCTGTCCAGAGAAAGATATAGTAAGTTCTCGGCATGAGATTTATTTGCATACATTTTCCATTTTGCTTACCTTGATGGTTGGAACGTGGAGTTCTGCTGGGAAAAGAGATTCCCCCCCCCACCCAACCTAAGCCTTCACGGTTATCATGCTAGGTCTTCTTGGTAAGGTGGATGTCCTCAAAATCTGGTGAACATCTTCTTGAAGAAAGAGCGGGCTGAAGCGTGTGGGGCGTGAAGCACTGAAGTTTGGACAAAGGCTAAGAAGAGCCGAGATCTGATCCCCACTCGATTATGAGGTTTATTGAGTGGCCTTGGACCTGTCATGATCTGTCAGCTGGACTACCTTTCAGGGTTGTTGTGAGGATGAAAGGTGGAGAGGGAGAGCGACGTTGAGTTCCAGGGAAAGAGATGGGACCAAAATGTAATAAACACAGTTCCCTTTTAATTTTCTTTATTTGCATGACACAGTATTTCCAAGTTCTGGTTTGCCTTTGTGAATTGGCTTTAGCTCTCTGTGCTTCTCCAGTTAGAGATCCTTCGACGTGGCGTTGCTTGCTGCTGCTCTTGGCTTTTCTTTGCCAAAAGAGACGGCCCGTCTGTGTGTTGATTTTGAAAGTAGAGCAGGGTGACGAATCCAGAAGCCTGCCTGGGCATCCTCTTTTGCATGGCGGCTCAGTGGGCATCCAGGCCGATGAATCTGGACTACCTGGAAGCAAAGCAGGCGGGTGGATTCAACATCATTCACCTGCACCATCACCGATTCTAAAAATATAATGTGAAAAGTTTTCCGAAGTCAGCCAGAGGCCACGGTAGGCAGATGGGTGGGTTACGGCTCATTCATCGAAGAACGTCAACCTCAAATCCCACTGAGGGACAATAACTTCATGAGCACAGATGAGAAATCCCCAGCAGCATGCAAACTTGAGAGCTTGCCATTTTTGACATGAGCTGGCTCTTTAAAAGTCCAGCACCCTACGCTGATTTGATTTGGTTCTGCTTTCATGGACCAGCACAGTTATTTTTTGGTTTTGTATTTATCTCGGTACAGCAGTGCAGTGAAAACGAGACCCCCACCAAGATTGTTTTCAGTGGTCTTTGACTAGATCGGCATGTCTCTCTTCCGTCACTGGAGCACACCTCTCTTTTATGACTAACGGATCTTCCCAAAAATGTCTCTCTGGGCCCGGAGCTTTCTTCCACCACTTTTTGGCCCCATTTCCTCAGGGTTGCTATTTTACCTATGGGGAAGCAAGGCGTTGTAATGGTAGCTCTTGTCACCCTCGTTAGGGGATGGGTGGAGGACTCATTGGACCTGCTGGACCTAAGGCCCCGAATGCTCTGAATAAGTTCTTGCCAACTCTCTGCGTGGCTCTGCTGGGTTTCTCCTAAGTGGGCGAAAGCGAGTTACGCAAGTCAGTGGATCAACGGAATGGCCCAAGGCCAACTCTGCCTCTGACGTTCCAGCAGTAGCTGAGGAAGGTGTTCACGGCGGCTTTGTGGACGTATCCCCTATTCTTGCTCCCTGTCGTGGCTCGGTGGTGGCCGCCGACTCTTCCGTAGCTTCTCAGGGTGAGAATGGGCTGTCTAAAGGTTGCCACCCAAAAAAGGCTGCAACCCAAACCTGGCCCTTTGCCCCCTCTGCTTCCCTTCCATGCTCCATCTGTAGGTGTACACTTCCTGGACACACGCACACACACGTTCTTTGCCTGTTGTTTTTTCTATTCATTGCCTAGCTTAGTGGCTCTCGGCCAATGAAGCTTGCATCAACTTGCCGCCTTGGGGCAGACTGGAAGTCACTTTAAGACACCCGGGGTTTCTCTTGACCCCTGGACCTTGTCACCTTTCCATTAACTTCACCATCAAGTTAGAGGCCTTCAAGAGAAGATGGGACCGCCCTCTGTCCGATCTGCTTGGATCGGGATTCCTTGCCTTGCCATTTGGACTCGATGGCCCTTCCAACTCCATGATTCTAGGATTTTACGAATGATAAAATTCGTAGCAAAAAAAAAAAGCCTGCAAATAGACCAGAGTCTTTTCTAGGAAAGAGGATGTTTATGGATGGCATGGCATCAATTGATGGCAAATTTACTATTTTGTAATGATCGCTGGGAGAGCAGGTAGAGAGCCTCTGGTTTAGCCAGCCAAGATCACAGCGCTGGTATGGCAAATCTTACAGAGCGTGGTAGCTTTATAGATGCCATAATTCATTGCCGATGGCTGAATAGCTCAGTGAGTTAATTTTCTGGCTGTGGAGCCAGAGGTTGGGAGTTCAATCCTGCACTGGGCCTCCTGGAGAAGGGCCAGCCGTATGGTGGTCCTGGGGCAACCCTAGAAGAAGGGAAGAATCATCCACTGTTCTGCATTCTCTACCTGCAAATCCCTGATTGGAATCGACTTGACGGCACATCAGGATGATGATTTAATTCATTGCAGGCGTCAGAAAGCTGGGGAAAGTGCCGGTTCTTTTGAAGCGACAAGAAAACACAGCAGCGTGCTAAAGGGGAGGGTAAATCAGCAGTTCACGCTGCGGAAGGCCAGAGGAACCTCGTCCCCCCTAAAGGTTTTTGGTAGGAGCTGGAAATTGGAGATTGGCCTCTCTGGGGCACGGGGGGGGGGCACGCAGCCGCTCGTGGTCTTCAGCCAAAAGGACACGGCCTGCCGGTCTCGTCAGAACATCCTGTTCTGGGTCCTGGCAGAAGAGCCGTTGGGCTCTCTGCTCCAAACCCAGCCCTGGGGGGCACGGGGAGGGGGCGGACGGCTTCGGGTGTTGTCGTCCCAGCCGCCATGATGGCCTGTCATCAGGAGCTCTGGAATGGGAACCGGGGGACCCACAATGAGGAGTGAAACCTTGGACAGGCGACAGCTTTATGCAATCCGGCCCAAAGGCTGGATTCTCCCGTTGGCTTGCACTGAATCATTCTGGAGTTGAGTTGATGACATTGGGTTTTTCCCCCCCTTCGGCTGGGTTTTCAGACTATCTGCCCCACAGAGAACCCAAGGTCTTTTCTTGCTTAGCCCCCCCCCCATCAGGACTTGGCTGGCTTGGGGATACTGGGAGTTGTAGTTGAAAGAGGGCAATTCCAGACTCTGCTCCTTAGGCTCTTGATTGCTCCTGTTCCTGCTGTTTCTCCCCCTTTTTGTCAAGAAAGTCCCATTGCATCTCAAAACCCATCTTTCCCCCCACTGGCCATGCTGCTCTTTGCTAGCTTCTTGCAGCCAGCTGCCCCGGTGGGATTGCCCGGCTCCCCTGGTGTATCGGTGGCCCCAGGGAGGTGAGGTTTGTCGCATTGCACAAATCCTGACACGCCTGTACCAGATTCCAGCAAACCAGCTGGGCACTGTTCCACCGGGAAGGAGCCGGAGCGCTGTCTCTCTGCTACACAGGACAGAGATAGGTCCTCGGTCACCTCGCTCGACGTGAGAATTGGTTCATGTTGTGGGTCAGGGTGGCTGACTTTGGGTGTGTTGTTGAGAAAGAACCCTACCATTGCTGGCCAGATGTTTCACAAAAATTTCGCATTCGAGTTTCCAGCGAGTGGCTTATCACAAAGGATTTCTCTGCTGCCTAAAGATGTCCAGGGTTTGGGAAAACATTTCTCGCTTAGATTACAAATCCCAGAATCCCCCAGCCAGTGTGACCACTGGAACATGTAGTCAAAGCATGGAAATAGTGAGTTACAACTGATCTCTAGTTACTTCTAATTAGTTATGTCAGGAGTAACTGAGAGTAATGAAATTACATTTCAAAAACAATGTATAAGCTAACGATTAGAAACAAAGTTATTTCTATTGGTACAGTGAGTAACATTTTCTGGTTACTTTTTAATTGACAATCCTAAGCAATTGGCTTTCAAACATCGTATGGCTTGTTTAAAAGCCATTTTCACAGAAGGTAGTCAAGTTTTATTTTGGTCTCTTATCAGTCCTAAGGTTCCCCTTCCCTCTGCAACAGGGAAGTAGCAAAAATAATAATAATAATAAAGACCACTAGGACACACAATGTAATATGTTACATTTGCATAGGGTATTTTTCGGGAGCGGGGCAAGATCACAAATTGTTGATGAGTTACTTTTGGAAAGTTACATTCCAAGCTCTGTAGCACAAAAACCAACTTTCTGGACTGTTCTATTTCAGTGTAAAAAAAGTAACTTCTGTAAGATCAGTGCATTTGCCAGCATTTTGTACAAGCTGGGGGGGGGGTTGAGAGATTTCTGAAGGAAGCGGTATTTCTCGTCCAAGGCTGTCGTTCTTGGGCTGGAAAGGTGGCCTAAAATATGCTTAAAAGGAACATTTTAGGGTGGAGCGAATCTCCAGGAAGCATCATGGTGTTCAATTTTTGTAAGAATTCAGGATGTGTGCTTATGTAACACTTCTGTAACCCTTTAGCTGTGTTGAGTGGAAACTCCTCGTTGGCACTGTGAGCTGTGGAGAATGGGAGTTCTAGTCTGGCACATTCGGAAGGCAGCGTCTCAGGGAAAGGGTGGTACAGTATATAATAAATTACAGACTGTTGGACTAACCAACTTCAGAAGCTTGGCGTGAGTGGCACACGTTCTCCTAGAGTTTTGGTGAAGGGAATCCTGCCCCGCTGTGCTGTTTTAGATCTGTTTCCTGGCAGCTGCTGGGATTTGAACTTCCAGGTGCAGTGGATTTCGTTTTCATACAACCCTAGAATCATGGAGTTGGAAAGGGGCCTCTAAAGGCCATCAAGTCCAACCCCCTTGCTCAAGGCAGGAACCCAAATCAAAGCAGCTCTGACGGAGGGCGGTCCCATTTCCTCTTGAAGGCCTCCAGTGTTGGAGGCGCTCACCACCTCCCCCTGAAGTTATGGGTTCCATTGTTGTACTGCTCTAACAGTTGAGACATTTTTCCTGAGAGTCAGCTAAAATCTAGCTTTCTGTCGCTTGAGCCCATTATGACATGTCCCACACTCTGAGATGCTCCAGAACAGATCCTGTCCCTCCTCTGTTGGACAGCCTTTCAAGTATTTGAAAAGTGCTACCATATCACTCCTCAGTCTTCTTTTCTTAAGGCTAAGCCTGCCCAGGGCTTTTCAACTTTCCTCCTAAGTTTTGGTTTCCAGTCCCCCTGATCCTCCTTGTTGCCCTGCTCCAAGCTTGCTCCAGATTGTCGGCATCCTTCTTGAAGTGTGGTGTCCAGAACTGGACACAATAGTCTGGATGAGGCCTAACCAATACAGAATGGGGGGGGGACTAGTACCTCATGGGGTTTGGAGACTAGACTTCTGTTAAAGCATTAAAAATAGCATTGGCCTTTTTTGCAGCCACATCACACGCTTGGCTCCTATTCAGCTTTTGATCTACAACATTTCCAAGATCTTTCTCATTTGCAGTGTTACTGAGCCAGGTATCCCCCACCTTCTAAGTGTGCATTTTGGGTTGTTGTTGTTGTTTTGGCCTAGGTGTAGAATTTTGCACTGATCCCTGTTAAATTTCATTCATCTCCCAGAATGGGGTTTTACCACTCCCAAGAGGATTGAAGCTCCCTGGGGTGGATGAGGTATGTCCGCCTGCCTGTCATTTCATTTGTCAACCAATCTTTGAGCAGCCAGACCAAAACAGCCAGCTGTCAATATGATGACTATGCTTTAACATGAAGCCATGGTTATGATCTTTTAGAGAGACAGTGGATCCAGAAGGCACCGGGAGAATCAAAAACAGAAATCCCGCCAGCCTGCAGTCTTCCTGCTACAGTGCCTGAACGATGCTTTTTTGTCTCTGCCTTTTGGCTTGTTTTGGATGAGAACCCACCTAGTTTATCTTGATTGGAGGCTGTTGAGAAATTCGTTATTCCTCTGCTCGGACAGGAAATGGGATCACACTGGAGCCTGGAGCAGTAAACTGACCGTAGGCTAGTGAGTGGTAGCCTGTTATCCAGAATCTGGGGATGGGGAGGAAGAGACAGGAACGGGCAAGACTCAAAGATGGTTCGATTGATGGTACCATAAGGGTTTCAGCGCTGAATGCCTTCATCTCTGCCCTGTCCTACCACCATCTTGTAAATGAATCTAAATGCATTTTCTGCATGGTCAAAGGAGGAGAGCTTAGCCTTGCATGTCACTCCCTCTCTGGGTGGGAGGAAACCCAGTAGCCCCATGTCACATTGACGCATCGGCGAGGCATCATGATGCCACGAAAAGCAGGAGGAGCATGGCTAAGAACAAAGTTCTCAGCGTTCAACATGTGGCCACACATGGGTGGGGGGGGGAGATGGCATTTGGTGCCAAGCTGATCTTGGTAAGTTACTTTCTTGCAGAACAATCCACCGAGTCCCTCAGCCGGGCATGGCCGTGGCGTTGTCTTCAACAGGAAGACCTAAAAACAGCCACAGGTTTCTTTAGAAGAAGCACAATTTTATCCCGAAAGCAGATGAATTACACCTGTGTAAGCTAACTATGTGAAGAGTTAAGGCCACCTCTCTTTTGGTGCACTATGCATCCCCTGTACATAGGGAACAGTGTGTTCCCTATGTAACGGAAGAGCCACCTCTTACCACACAAGGATCTGAACCAGGGGCTTGAAGATTCCCTGCATTTCAGGAACTTCCCAGGATTTGCACTCGGTGTATAGGAGTCAAAAGAAACTTGAGAGAAGCAGAAGGAGGGTTTCTGATGTCTGCGTGAACACACACATGCGTTTAGTTGACACATTGGCTGCCGATTTTATGGTGCAATTGGTTGGTGGTGTACTTTTGTGTTCTGTGGTGGTTTTGGAGACGCCCACAGAGGTGCCCCCCACAAAAGGTGGTCCCCAAATGAATTAAGCAAAAGGGTTATGACTCACGTCCTAGAATTTGTGACCAGGTGGCATAGAACTCTCCACGGCCCCATTGGGAGAGAGGCCAAACACTGGAGTTTCACGGGCGTGGAGAACGGTGTGGTTCCTGGACCCATTCATGGCCATCTCATCTAATCTCGATGGATATCGAGTCTGTTGCAGGGTTGGGTAGAAGCTGCTGGGACACATCAAGAACCCATGGTCCGTCTGACCCAGGGCTGCCAACTCCAACTGGCTTCACTGGGTCTCTCTCTAGGTTTTGGGGCAGGATTCTTTCCTAGTCTGATCAGGAGATCCTCTGGTGGTCTTCCGTCCAAGTTCTAAGCAGGCCTCAACCTGCTTGGCTTCTGAAATCAGCTGGGCCTGATGCGTTCGGGGTGGCATTGAGTGGTTCTGTCTAGACCGTTGGGTCATCCCAAGCTAAGGTTGAACGGCAGGAAAAACTTCCTAACGGTTAGAGCAGTACGACAGTGGAACCCATGACCTGAGGGTCAGCTCAAGAGGCGCCCAACGCTGGAGGCACTCAAGAGAAAATGGGACAACCCGGGGTCAGATCCGATCCGATCTGTATTCCTGCCTCGAGCAGCGTGTTGGGCTCCATGGCCTTTCAGGTCCATTTCGACAACATGATTTTATGGTCTTGCAAAGTGCTATCATGGAAAGAGTCATGATAGAAGACGCCGCTTCACCCTGCCCATCGTTCAACTCTGGAATTCACTGCTGCAGGATCTAACAATAGCTGCCAGCTGGCCTGGGTTTGACTGGGTGTTAGAGAAACCCATGGACAACAAAGCTATGAATGGGTCCTTGTCAGGAGGGTTATGGTTTCTTTCCAGGAAGCAGGCAGGGACCCACAGCTTCTCTGTCCCAACATTCTGTCCTCCGTTTCCCCCGGGACCAGCTAGATCCCCTTTGGGAAATCTGGTTTCTGTGACTCCCATCTCCCAGAGTGTGGGACTGAGAGTAGACTGCCGGACTCCCCATCAGGACGACCCCCACCAGCCCAAGGCACCCAGCCGTGCACGCCAGAGACCGACAGCATCTGTACGAGCCTATGTGCTGGTCTTCCAAGAAGAGCCGGGCTGCAGGTTTCCACTCCAAACAGCAAAAGTTCAAACTGAATCCAGCAAAGGAGCTTTTACAGAGGACAGCAATTCACCGGAGGCTACGTAGTCCATTAGCGGATGCTGGGGGCTCCTCTTGGTTGCCAGATGCGAGATATTCCCACCATCTCTTTCTGACCTCAAGCATCGATGAGAAAGTGCACTGGCATTTTTACCCTCCTGGCCCCGAGCGTCCAGTCATTGATGGAACCGCTCCATAAGCTCCTGTGAGCATCAGAGCGCACCGGGAGCCTGGCCGCCTCGGATCGGGAAGGCTGGCTGGTCGCTCCCCGCTCCCCCCAGAGTATGCGCAGCTTGAGCGCTTAAGGCTTGTTGCACCAACGATGACGGAGGCCCTTAGCCGATAACATGGTTGCAAGGCTTGGTGCGTGGAACGAATTCCAGGGGCTTTGCTTGATGCAGGCGCTCCCTCTTGTGGGAATGGATGGATGAGACAAGCCAAAGCGGAACGTTCTTTGACAGGGAAAGGGGAGCCAAGGGGGTTTGTCCTCACCCTGTGGAAGGATCTTAAATGAGCTGCTTGCAAAATGCAGGGGAGATGATAGAAAATGCAAGGGGCATTTGCAATGAAACGTAGAACAAAGACCGTTGCACTTTGGAGACCTGAATACCTTAGAACTGATTCTCTCTCTCTCTCTCTCTCTCTCTCTCTCTCTCTCTCTCTCTCTCTCTCTCTCTCTCTCTCTCTCTATCTATCTATCTATCTATCTATCTATCTATCTATCTATCTATCTATCTCTATCTCTATCTCTCAGGAATGGCAAATTTAGAGTAGTCTATTGACTACATGGGTGGAATATAAATTCAATCAATCAATCAATCAATCAATCAATCAATCAATCAATCAATCAATCAATCAATCAATCAATCAATTCCCAGTTCTGAGATTTGCCTTCCAAAAAACGGGGGGCAGAAGAGACTTCTTCAAACTGTGCCTGATAGACAAGGAGGTCCTTCTTCTGTACCCACAAGTTACCTCCAACTCATGCCAACCCCATGAATGAGCCACCCCCAAAAGGTCCCGCCCTCAACGGCCCTGTTCGGCTCTTGTAAAGCCTGTGGCTTCCTTGAGGGAGTCAGTCCATTCATCCCGTATATGGTCTTCCTCTTTTCCTGCTGTCTTTCAACTTCCCCAGAATTTAGGTCTTTTCCAGAAAATCCTGCTGTTTCATGATGTGCCTGTTTCAACATTTTTACCTCCAGAGATCGTTTAGACTTCGTTTGAGGTTAAGGAAAGGGACGTGGTGGCGCTGTGGGCTAAACCGCAGAAGCCTGTGCTGCAGGGTCAGAAGACCAAGCAGTCGTAAGATCGAATCCACGCGACGGAGTGAGCTCCCGTCGCCTGTCCCAGCTCCCGCCAACCTAGCGGTTTGAAAGCATGCAAATGCAAGTAGATAAATAGGTACCATCTCGGTGGGAAGGTAACAGCGTTCCGTGTCTAAGTCGCACTGGCCATGTGACCACGGAAAGATTGTCTTCGGACAAACGCTGGCTCTATGGCTTGAAGAGCGGGATGAGCGCCGCCCCCTAGAGTCGGACACGACTGGTCAAAAATTGTCAAGGGGAACCTTTACCTTTACCTTTGAGGTTAAGGGCTGGGGGATGGAGAAAAATTTCTCATTTTAAACTTGTGCATCTCACAGCTTGGAATCTCTCTCTCTCTCTCTCTCTCTCTCTCTCTCTCTCTCTCTCTCTCTCTCTCTCTCTCTCTGTATCTGTCTGTCTGTCTGTCTGTCTGTCTGTCTGTCTGAGATAAGGTGGCTTATATGTCTATCTAATATTTTGGACTACAACACTGCAGACGTGTGTGTGTGTGTGTATGCACATATAAATGGGTCTTCAACACACACGCACACATGTTGTAGGTCCACAAGCATTTCTGGGAGGATTCTTGGTGTTGTCGTCCCAAGAAAATGGTGGGACGACGACTCTCCTCTCCAGAATCTGGTGGATCCAGAAAATGGGTTGGGTGGCAGCAGCAAAGGGGAAGAAGCTATTGTTTGCTCATGCCACGGGAGATGTGCTCAAGGCACAAAAACGTTTGTTCCTTCCAAACTTTTAGGATCCTTGCCATCTGGGGACGATGGGAGGGCATTCCCCCCCCAAGCTCTGGTGTGGTGGGTGAGTGGGTGGCAGATGCCTCGTCATTATCCTTTTTTCCCCCAAGAGAGGTTGGATGGCTATCCATCCAGAATGCTTTGGCCGTGGATTTTCTGTCGTGGGTGGACTCGGGCTTGGCCCCTGGGCTCCCCTTCTGACGTGACGGGTCTACGATTCTAGTTGGCAGATTCAGCCGGGAACATCTGGGCAGGTGTTCGGGGGCTTCCTTGCCATTGATGCTGAGATCCAGAAGCCCCCCCCTGCCCAATAGGGCTGCCCGAGAGGTTGGAGGCTGCCATTATTATCCGGGTTTCCAGAGCAGGTAGTAGGCTTGGCATGCAGTCTTTCGTGTCTCGGCGGTGGCGTCTGAATGGTGCCAATTAAGAGATCCCCTCCCCAATTTTCTCCTACGGGGGAGTGGGGCTGGTTTTATGGCCCCGATCAAAAGAGCCATGCCACCGAGATTTTATGGGGCATTTTACTGAGAGGTGTAATCCGGTGCTGGAAGGAGAGTGAGTCTGTCCCGAGGCTGGTTTGAAAATCCCAAGCAGACCTGGGATATTTATTTAAGAAAATAATCATCATTATCTTGAAACATGGGGCGATGTTTCTGTTTCTTCCTTCCACTGGGTCCCAGCAAACCACGCCCAAATCCTTAGGCAAACGGCACCTTGACACTGGCTCCCGGGGTGACCCGGATCAGGTCTCCCTTCCTCAGACAAACCAAATCTGTAGCAGATTTGCAAAGCAGTTGAGTGTTTTTCACTTTATTAATTTGTTTGTTTGTTTGATAGATGTTCTTCTGATAAGGGGACCCAAAATTCGGCTCACGATAGTCAAAGGAATAGAATTAAAAACATAAAACCTTTCTCTTCAGGCAGGCTTTTCCTTAATGGGAGGGATTTTAAACGGACGGCTGTGCTCGGTTGTTTTTAAGCTGTTTTCATATTGATCTCAGTTGCCGTTTTAATATAATACCTGTTCCGTCCTTTACTAATATTTCGTATACTTACAGTTTTGAGCTTTGAAATGCTATTTTTAACAATGTAAGCCATGTTGGGCCCTTTTGGGGGTGGGGGGGAAAAGGCGGGATAAAAACAAACAAGCAAACAACTTAAGAGAGTAAGACAGGCGGATGGAGGCCAAATTACCTTCTGAAATCAAAATACCTGCGCCTTGTGAGTGAAACGCCTTATTCAAATGGTGTGGTTTCTGCTTTTCTGGGAAGACTTTTGCAGAAGTCAGAAAATGTACAGCGGGTGATTTTTCTCTTCTTTGTTCCTGTTAGTCAGGTTTTGAACCTCGGGTCAGAGCCTATAGAGGAACTAATTATAAGTGCGGGCTGGATAGCTCCGTGGGTTCGGTCCCTGGCTGTGGAGCCAGAGGCTGGGAGTTTGCTTCGCTTCTGGGCTTCGTGGGAGTAAGAGCCAGCCTGAGGAGGCCTGGGGCCAGCTGCAGGGTGGTCTTCATGGAGCCACCAGAAAAGGGGATTCAGAAGTCACATTTCAATAAGTGGTGCCCCGCATGACGACGATAATTCATTCCCCTGAAATCGCTGTACAGCAAAATCATCATCATGCAAAAAAATAATCCCCATTGGAATGCATTGAAAACTGGTTAATGCGTTCCAATGGAGAAAATACCTGATCCTCCTGTGAATATCCTCCATAGGTGGCCATTTTGTGATCGCTGTCTTCCGAAGAATGAGTCCGGAAAACAGCAGGAAACTATTTTGCGAGCCGACAATCAGCTGTAAAGATTGTCATCTTGTGAATAAACAGTCTGCGAAGCACGGACCAAATCATTGTGAAGCGAAAATTGCCCATTGGAAACATTGTTTTGCAATTGCTATAGCAATAGCAAAAAAGTCATCGTCAAGTGATTTCATTGTTTAGTGGGGAAAGCGTCTAGCGGGGCACCACTGTATCTAGACTTAGGAAACCCTGGAAAAGGTTATCTTAAATGGGGGAGTCGACTTGATGTCACACACACAAATGAAAAGAAATTATAATCGCAAATAATAATAATAATGCGGTAATCAATTACGGAGTGTGCTCCAAACAGTTGCCTTCATTCTCCTAACATACCCACCGACCCACCACATTCTGTTGGAAATAAAGAACTGGCCGTGATCCTGCCACCTTCCGTGGTCATCAACACAGCTGTGGGTGTTTTAAGCTGCCGGCGTTTGGGGTCGCATCCTGCAAAACTGCCTCTAGGATGTCCTGTGGTTTCTGTGGCTCTGGTTTGCTTTGTACTCACTGTGTTTTTTCTCTCTCTCCCTTCTCCTCCTTTCTGTCCACCTAGGTCTGACAGAAACTCTTGGACTGTGAATTGAAACACAAGGTAATTTCCCAGCTGGCTTCTTTTGAAAAAAAAATGTACAAAAGGGAGGGTTTTTATGAGGCTCGGCGGGAAGCTGTATTCAGAAGAGTTGCCTGCCTTGACAAAAAAAACTTGACATCTTCATCTCTGGTGGATGGGAACGGAGGGGGTGGGTGGGGTGGCTGCTGTTGGCACGCATCTCTGATGTTAAAGGTGCCTTTCCAGACACAGTATCCCTTGCTTGGAGGGAGGGACCTGGCATTCTTGGGTTGTCATTTTAGTTTATAATACATTTCTAGACACCATTAAAAAAAAAAAAAAGCACATACAGTTCTCAGACCTCGGGATGAAGCCCTGACTCATAAACAGTCAAGCTAAAATAAAAACAGCTGGCTGCCCTTAAGACAGAATATGGAAAAACAAGAGTGGTTTCCTGTAGGCCCAAGTGTGAGCTGTGGGTGCATTTCATCAGTTCAGCAGGTGTGCAGAGTCTATCAGACAGAAAGCCAGATTAGATTGGTGAAAGAAAGGCCAATGATTTAAGATATGCTGTTGACACCCTCTTACGGGTAGAAAACCCCAATCCCTTGAGATGACTTTTGATGAAAGTAAAAGAAGAAAGTGCCAAAGCAGGACTACAGTTGAAAGTTTAAGATGACCAACGTCATGACTACAGAAGACCTACAGAGTGAGACTAAGAGTTGAAGGCCTTCTTCCATTTGGTGCAGCAGCAACACTGGGCTTAACTCTGTGGTTGGGCTGCATCAACAGCCATCGTCTTTGTGGTTGGCTACTGCTGCCATGTCATGAGCTGCTACATGGCCTCTATGCAGTTCCAAGTCATCTCCTTTCCCTTGGAAGGCTTTGCTGTTGACATGCTTGGCGACCCTTCAAGGACTTCTCCTAGGATGGGCTTCTAGACTAAAAGGTTTCCAAGCAGGCATGCCGGAAACCTGTGCGGTCCGGATCCAAGGGCATGGGTTAAGGCCCTAAATAGTGTGCCCCTGCCCTCACCTCCTGCACATATTAATTCCTTCCAGGTAGAAGCATCTGTTGCTGGGGCTTCTCTGAGGTGCTGACAAGGTCTTCCCCGCTTTCTTTCCACAGTAGGTGGACCCACGATGGCGTCTCCGGCGGAGAGTTGCATCCAGTTCACCCGACACGCCAGCGACGTCCTCCTCAATCTCAACCGCCTTAGAAGCAGGGACATTCTGACAGATGTCGTGATTATCGTCAACCGGGAGCAGTTCCGAGCCCACAAGACCGTCTTGATGGCCTGCAGGTGAGGATCAGGGAGGTTCCCCCCTCCGCGCCCGTTGAGTTGGGCCAAACCTGTCAGTTTCATGCACACTCCCAGATGTTCAGATGCTCAGATTCTGTCTCAAATCTATGGGATGAGAATTGAGGCAAATTCTCCACGAGAGGAACGGAGATAAAACCTTTACCCATCTTCACGGGTCAAATTCAGAGGGCGCTGCCTTTCATGTTCTCTTACATCTGGGATTCAGAAGGACGGAAATGGAATGAATTCATTTTTTCTCCCAGAATCAAACATTTTCAGCACGAAACTCTTTCCCTCTTTGCAAATTTTGCAAACACACAGTGCAGGGGGATGTAAGGTATGCACAGGGCGCTGGGTGCGATGTAGGGTGTGGCAGAGGTTTTGCAGAAAGCGCAAAGGGACTTTGTGAAAAATGTTAAAAATTAAATTGGGGTGAGGATGCTGATGGACCGTGGGTGCACGTGAGAGCCCACCTGTAGCCTCCTTTGGTCAAACTAGGAGCAGACTAGACATCCCGCTTTACTTTGGTCCTGAAGAATCCTAGACTCAAGGAGTGGGAAGGGGCATCTAAAGGCCATCGAGTCTGACCCCCTGCTCAAGGCAGGAATCCAAATCAAAGCAGATCTGACAGAGGGTTGCCCAATTTTCTCTTAAAGGCCTCCAGCCTTGGAGTGCTCACCACCTCCATCCTGAGGGGATGGGATCCATTGTCGTACTGCTCCAACAGTTAAGACATTTTTTCCTGATATTCAGCCGAAATCTGGCTTCCAGTACCTTGAGCCCATTCTTGCGCGTCCTGGAAACCTCCTTGAGGTTATAACAGTGGGGTTGACCTTTTCTGGTTGCACACTCTGAAAAAGTCCAGTTCGATGGGGCTGACTTCCAAGTGGGTTTTAATGACATGGTGTGGGGAGCTGCAGATTTTTCCATTTTACCTAGGCAGAAGATTGTATGATGGAATAAGGCGGCCGGGGATGCCTTTTCTGATTCTTGCTTTCTTCCCTCCCCCCCCCCCAGCGGCCTTTTCTACAGCATTTTCACAGATCAGCTGAAGTGCAATTTGAACATCATCACCTTGGATCCCGAGATCAACCCTGAAGGGTTTGGAATCCTCCTGGACTTCATGTACACCTCCCGTCTCAACCTGCGGGAAGGCAGCATCATGGCGGTCATGACCACCGCCCTTTACTTGCAGATGGAGCACGTGGTGGATACTTGCCAGAGGCTTCTGAACTCCAGGTGAGCTTTTCCCCAGCGTCGAGAGCCTCCATCTCCTCAGCGTGGACTCCTCATGCCACAGAGCTCCGAGTAAAATGATAATTGTTCTTCGGAGATGGGTGCTGAGTGCATCTCTGAGGGTGGAAGATGATGGGGGGCATGGGGTCCAGCAACATCTGGAGGTTCACCTATTCCCTGTTCCTGTTGTAGAATGAGGATGGGTGGTCAGGTGACACACCTCCTGCCTTGACAAAATTGCCGTCAGAAACGCTGAGTCAGAAATAGGCAAGAGAAGGAGGGATAAAAGATTCTTTTTGGGTTCAGCCAATTTCCGCACCAGGGCGAAGGATGTTATCTCGGTGTGGCTTGTTGTGTTTCTTTAACTAATAATAACCATGTGATGTCAAATGAATCCTGACTTACGGCAACCCTTTTCCAGGGTTTCCCAGGTAGAGAAGACTCAGAAGAGGTTTACCTGTTCTGTTCTTCTGGGAGGGGATCCCTGGGACTCCTGTGCAGCTGGCCCAAGGCCACCCAGGCTGGCTCTTTCTCCCAGGAAGCCCATTGGGGAAAATTGGAACTCCCAATCTTTAGGCTCTGCAGCCAGAGGCCTTAAACCCTTGAGCTATCCCACCAGTGTTTCTTTAACAACAAGAGTTGAGATGTTGTGTTCTCTATCATGGAAAGCATGAAGCAAAAAAAACCCCCCATCTGTTCCAAATGGAGAACTGTGCGCCAACTGTCCCAAAGTATGTCCCACAGTGATCCAGGACTTCGGTGTCTCTGGCCAGGAGGAGGGAAACGAGAGGGGCTGTCGTGATCAGAGGAAAATGGGAAAATAGGTGGTGCTTTTTAGTGTGGCTTTCCCCATCTCTAGGCCTACATGATTCAGTTGATTTCCCACTCCTTGGCTGTTTTCTTTGCCCGCGTGGCTCTTCCCAAACCAGCCTGTTTGTCAAAGAGAAGGATGGGCATTATTGGCCACAGCAGGGCCGGTGATCTATAAATGATGGTTAAGCCTCTCTCTTTTTTCCCTCTTTCTCTCTCCCCCCCCCCTCCATCATTCCCATGCTTCTTGCTGCGTTCAGTGAAACAGAAATGGTGTCGGCTGTGAAGGCTCCTCGGGAAGAGTTTCTGGCCGGCCGGATGCTAAGCCACCCGGAGATGATGGCGTACAGGCCGAGGGAAATGTCGGACAATAGCTTGCCTCTTCGGAACGGGCCGATTTGCGACGGGAGGGCCTTCGTCCCCGGCTTGTACGGCGGCCTCTCGGGATCCCCTCTCTCCTACACTGGATACAACGCCATGCCTGTCGGCGGTTACCTCTTCTCGGATGAAGAGCTGCGAGAGTCGAGGATGCCCCTCTCGGACGTATCAAGAGGCCACCCTTTCCCCAGAGAGCGAGCCCTGCCGTGCGGCGGGTCCCGGACGAGCACCACCGAGTACGCCCGGGCGGTGGCCGACGCCTCTCCTAGCATATGCCACAGCGCGGTCTCCTCTCCGAGGGAAGCGGTAGCTGAAGAGGTCAAAACCGATGTGCACTATAGCGCCCCCGCGGGGCCCAAGCCTGTCACCCCCTTGGCCCGTAACAATGCGTACTTTGCTCTGGACAAATCTTCGGGCAAGGACGAAGACCTGGCCCCGGCCGAAGAGGAGATTGGCCAGCGCTTTGAGCCGACCAACACGCCAGTCAATCGCAAGGTCCTCGTCAGCCCCCAGAGTCCCCAGAAATCGGACTGCCAGCCCAACTCCCCCACGGAGTCCAGCAGCAGCAAGAACGCCACCTGCATTGGCCCGGGCTCGGCCCCTCTGTCGGCCAAAAGCCCCAGCGACCCCAAAGCCTGCAACTGGAAGAAGTACAAGTTCATCGTCCTCAACTCGCTCAACCAGGGTGCTAAGCAGGACGGCTCCGAGCAGAACGAGCCGGGGACCCTCTCCCCGCGGCCCTACGTGCCCTCGCTGGCTTGCCAGCCGTCGATGGAGCCCGAGATGCTGGGGGTGCAGTCACCCACCAAAATGAACACCAACGGGGAGGACTCGACCATCCCTCAAGCGAGCAGGCTGAACAACCTGGTGAACAGGTAGGCGGAGAGAGCTACCTGCCACGGGAGGTTGGAACTTGCTGAGAGGGAGCTGGAAGACTCTTCCAGTTTGGCAAGAGGTTGAGTAGGAAGGCACGGAGAGATTCAGTTTCTCCTTCCATCCATCATCAGCTCCTTCCTTCCTTCCTTCCTTCCTTCCTTCCTTCCTTCCTTCCTTCCTTCCTTCCTTCCTTCCTTCCTTCCTTCCTTCCTTTTATCCATCATCAGCTCCTTCCTTCCTTCCTTCCTTCCTTCCTTCCTTCCTTCCTTCCTTCCTTCCTTCCTTCCTTCCTTCCTTCCTTCCTTCCTTCCTTTTATCCATCATCAGCTCCTTCCTTCCTTCCTTCCTTCCTTCCTTCCTTCCTTCCTTCCTTCCTTCCTTCCTTCCTTCCTTCCTTCCTTCCTTTCCTTTCCTTGTTGTGGCAGATGTTGAAAGGCACTGCATTTCTCCAATTTCATCTGTGCAGAAAGATTCCTCAGTTTTACTCTTCCAGTCTGGTTTACTCACAGAGACGCCCGTCCTGTTCCCCTGATCCCCTGTAACCCAGATCAGAAATCATAGTAACCCTTCTTTCTAGGGTCCCTTCCACCAGTGCAGTTTGATGGTGGTGGCGATAAAAATATTTGAAAATATGAAACACAGTCAAAAAAGAGACAAACGTTTTTAAAAAAGCATTGACTGGCATTATGTAACACTTGCAAGTTTTAACTAAAATCAGTTAAATGTCAGCATAATACCTATGCTGTTCCTAATATTGCTGTTGTTTTTTTTTTTTCAACTATGATGGGGTTATTTCTGAGATCTGCAGAGAATTGTAAAATTTTATAAAATTCCACAGTTTTGTTTCCAAAACCCTGATGATTCCCAGGGAGCCCTGAAACGTGTTTCATCTACAAGTGAATTATTTCTGTTGTTAAGTGTCCATATTTTCTTAATTTTTTTCCAATTCTCTAACTTCAGTTCTTTATTGAAGATAAATAATTGGAATGATGCTGATGCTGATGCTATGCCAATATATGAGCCTCGTGGCGCAGTGGTTAAAACGCTGTACTGCAAGCTAAAACTGTGCTCACGACCTGGGGTTCAAATCCCAGGTAGCCGGCTCAAGGTTGACTCAGCCTTCCATCCTTCCGAGGTCGGTAAAATGAGTACCCAGCTTGCTGGGGGGCAATGTGTAGCCTGTATAATTAAAAATTGTAAACCGCCCAGAGAGTGCTTGTAGCGCTGTGGGGCGGTATATAAATAAATAAATAAATAAATAAATAAATAAATAAATAAATAAATAAATAAATAAATAAATAAATGAATAAATGAATAAATAAATAAATAAGCATCATTGTTGGTGAAGATCATACAGCAGGCACTTGGTGGCTGGCTTTCTCCAACCTGTGCCCTGACTTCTCTTGCTGTGTCACATTTCCCACATAAGTGCAGACCCCGCTTTCCCGAGCATCCCCTTCTGGGTCACCCACGTTGGCAGCCCTTCCACTTTGGCCCGCGCTGTGCCCGAGGTCAAACAGCGACACGGATTTGCATACCTTGTAGGGGGGACGTAGGATCGGATTGTTCAAAGACTTGAAAGGTAGACATAAAAGAGGAGAGCCAGGATCCGTTCTCAGTCATCCCAGAGTGCAGGGCAGATAACACCGGGTGCCACTGACAGGAAGCCAGATTTAGGCTGAAGATCAGGGAAAACTTCCTAACTGTTAGAGCAGTACGACAAAGGAGCCCATGGCCTGAGGGGGGGGAGGTGGGCAGCGCTCCAACGTTGAAGGCGTTCAAGAGAAAATGGGACCACCCTCTGTCGGATCTGCTTTGATTTGTGTTTCCTGGCTTGAGCAAGGGGGTCAGACTCGATGGCCTTTAGAGCCCCCCTTCCAACTCCAGGATTCGAGGATTCTGGCGGCCCATCTCATCGGTTGATCCCTTCCCTAGGTCGCTCGACGGATCCCCTCGGAGCAGCGAGGAACAGTCCCCCTTGTACCTGCACTCCCCCAAATGCAGTTCCTGCGGCTCCCAGTCCCCCCAGCATTCTGAGATGTGCCTTCACACCCCCGGCTCAAACTTTGGAGAAGAGATGGGGGAGACGCAGTCGGAATACTCCGATTCCAGTTGTGGTAAGTCTCGGGGCCCCTCTTCTGGGTTGGTCAACTTGGGTGGGGCTGGAGGCCAAGCCTTCGCCATCACCCCCGCGGGCCATACCCAAATCTAGAAATGGCTCCGGAGTCAAAGACGAGACATGACCAGATGTCTGGTTCAGGGTTTTATTTTTTCGGTCCCAGGAGTGCCCCCCCCCCCCGTGCAGGAGAGCACGTTCCCCCACCTTGATTTTTTTCAGGAAGAAAATGTCTGTCTCTGGAAGTCAGGGAAGCTGGTGGGGGCAGAAACGGCTGTTTGGGCCACCGGGGGCACTTCGTTCATCTCTAGCCGAAATCCACAAGGGGCGGAGGATATTCAATAGTTGTTGTAGCTTTTTGGGGCTGTTTGGCCATGTTCTGAAACAGCCCGAAAAAACGTACAACAACCATCGGATCCCAGCTGCGAAAGCCTTCGAGAATACAGTGATGATTGCAAGACGAATGCCTTGCGCAACAAAAAAACGCTTTCATCTTGCAATTTTTTTTGGTGACTCGCAAGGCAAAATTTTCTATGATCGTGCTTTGCAAGACGAATAGGAACGCATTAATTAAATTTCAATGCATTCCTATGGGAAGCTGCGCTTCGCAAGACAAAATTGTCGCAATACGAAGCAACTCACGGAACAAATTATTTTCGTCTTGCGAGGCATCACTGTACAGTGGAGGATTCCTTCGTTGGTTGTTTTTTTTTTAAATGGTCTCTTTTAAGTGTCTCCCAGTTAAACCACCGCCAAAGAATGGCACCGGTAACGCCCCCACTCTGTGCTCATGTGTGTATGTGTGTGAGCCCATGGGCGCCCCCAAGCTTGCTTATCTCACCGCCCTCCCTCTTCCTCTCTCGGTCTCCGGCAGAGAATGGTACCTTTTTCTGCAACGAGTGCCACTGCAGGTTTTCGGAAGAGGCGGCTCTGAAGAGACACTCTCTCCAAATGCACAGTGACAAGCCGTATAAGTGTGACCGGTGCCAGGCTTCCTTCCGCTACAAGGGGAACCTAGCCAGCCATAAAACCGTCCACACAGGTACGGCCTCCCAGAGGCTCTCTGTTCAGGAGGAGGCGGTTGACGGGAGCAGCCTCGTGGCTCTCTCAAGTCCTGGGCCTGGGTTCGAATCCTTCCGTACCCCTCGGTGGGCTGCGTAGTTCCCGGCGGGTAGCTTGGTCTTGGTGTTCGTTTCGGCAGAATTCGAGTTTCAGAAAGGTTGCTTTTTTTTAAAGATAGCTGCTCCCAAAATCTTCCAGCTTGGCTAGGTGGTTGTTGGAGGGGGGATTCTGGGAGTTGTAGTCCAAGACGATTGCTTTGGCAAGTTGTGCCACAAATCAGAAGGAATGTGGTAGCGGAGGTGGCATGCAGACAGGGTAAACTGCATGACCGATTTTTTAAAGAAAGAAAGAAAGAAAGAAAGAAAAAGAAAGAAAGAAAGAAAGAAAGAAAGAAGAAAGAAAGAAAGAAAGAAAGAAAGAAAGAAAGAAAGAAAGAAAGAAAGAAAGAAAGAAAGAAAGAAAGAAAAGAAAATTACATTCTGGGTGACAGCAGGAGGAAACCCTTCAGCCTCCCCATCGCATCTTGGTGACGCCGAGAGACAGAGGGTCAATTTCCCCTGAATGGCTGGCTCAAAATGAAACTGAGCAGTTGAAATCCTAAGATTTCAGCCTTCGTTCTCTAACCGCCAGGGTGACAAGAGGTTCAACCCGTTTTGGAGGTCTAAGAATCTGCAACTTAGCTCTGTCCGAGGAGGTGCCTGAAAACCTCCCTGAAACGGCAACCCCCCAGAATTCCCCCAGCTGCCCTAGCCATGGGCTGAGGATCCTGAAAGTCGTCATTTCCCCCCCCCCCTCAAATACGATTCCTGCATGCCCTGGCCATGGGGGGGGGGAGCGCACTGGGATGGTCCTCCACCTTAAAAGTCTTTCCATTTATAAAGCACTCTGTGATCTGGGGCAAGGCGGGAGGATGTGAAACGTTCCAGATGTTTTGGTTAAATAGAATGAGCTTTGAGCCAGAGCGCAGGCAGTTCAAATAACTTCACCCAGGCCGTTTCCATCCCCCCCCCCCAAATCTGGATTTAGCCAGCTTTATTCTCTTTTGGCCTTGGTCTTCCCATCTCTGAAATGTGGGCAATGCTCATCTACCTTGGTGGGTTCTTAAGACTGCTGAGATCGTAGGGTACTACATGAAATGCCAGAGAGTTCAGGAGTTGAGGCTTCTGGCTTGCAAACCCAGAGGTTGAGAGTTTGAATCCCCCCCTGGGCCTCCTCAAGCGGGGATGGACTGGATGACCCCACGGGGTCCCTTCCAGCAATGCAGTGAATGACGATTAAAATAAAACTGGAAGCATCTCTGACGGATGGCTATCCAACTTCCTCTCTAAAAACCTCCAAAAGTAGAAGGGTCGTGCTGGCTAGGTGTTCCATAAACCGCCATCCCCCCCCCAAAAAAAGAGTTTTAATGGGGTGCGTGTCTTTGGTTGAGGGCCATGCCTTTCTGTGGGGCCCCAGGAGAGTCCAGCGATCCAAAACTTTCAAGCTGAAGAGCGGGTGAAGCCTCTCGTCTGAGGCTGGCTGCCGGGTGCTTGTCAGGAGAGCGTCTTCAGACCTTTTGCTCTGCTTCCTTTTTGTTTTTCCACCCTGGAACTCAACGGGTTCCGTTCTCTTTGTCGCGACAGGTGAGAAGCCTTACCGCTGCAGTATCTGCGGGGCCCAGTTCAACCGGCCGGCCAACCTGAAGACTCACACGCGGATCCATTCGGGGGAGAAGCCCTACAAATGCGAGACCTGCGGGGCGAGATTTGTACAGGTCGGTGCCCAGGAGGGGAAGAAAGACATTGACCAGTTTGGGTGGCAGTGGAAAGCCTAGCTTCCTGGCATCCTTCTGGGGAGGACCTCCTGCTTTACGGGGATGTGGTGGCGCTGCGGGTTAAACAGCAGAAGCCTCTGTGCTGCAAGGTCGGTAGACCCGCCGTCGTAAGATCGAATCCCCTTGACGGAGGGAGCTCCCATCGCTCATCCCAGCTCCTGCCAACCTAGCCTTTCGAAAGCATGTAAATGCAAGTTGATAAATAGGGACCACCTCGGTGGGAAGGTAACAGCGTTCTGTATCTAAGTCACGCTGGCCACGTAACCACAGAAATGGTCTTTGGACAAATGCTGGCTCTACGGCTTGGAAATGGGGATGAGCACCATGCCCTAGAGTCGGACACAACTGGACTAAAATGTCAAGGGAAACCTTTACCTTTACAGGCCTCATCTGAGTTGACTTTAGAAGCTCAGCCAGGTTGGGGCTGACTATTTCTTTATTTAAATTTTTATCCCGCCCATTGAGTAGCCAGGCCACGACTCTGGGCAGCTTACCAACAGCGTAATGGATAAAACATGTGATAAAACTGCAGTAATCAACTAATTAAACATCCCACAAAACCAAGTCTCTAAGAAGAAAATAAACTAATGCTTAAACTTAAAATATATTTTTATACTGTTTTGTTTTATTTTGTAAGCCGCCCCGAGTAGACATGGTCTAGAGGGGCGGGGTAAAAATCAAATAAATAAATAAATAAATAAATAAATAATAAATAAATAAATAAATAAATAAATAAATAAATAAATAAACAAAGAGGTGTGCATATGTATGTATTATGTATGTACGTGTGTGGGTGTAGAAATTAGAGTACACTAGGACTCCCTTATCCACAGGTACAGTATCCACTGATACAGTTATTTGTGGTCTGGAAACATGAAAATGAAAATCCCTTCAAATATAGTGGTACCTCGACTTGAGAACATCCCTACGTAAGAACGATTCGAGTTAAGAACAGCTCCGTTCGCAAAAATCTGTCACCGAATGTGGCAGTCCTGCCGGTTGGAGTTGGTAGCAGTGGGTTAGACGGATATGGTCTTGCAGAAAGAATTACTAGCAGTAGGATTAAGAAAGATATCCCGCCTGTTTCAATAGAGAATTAATGTTCGAGCTGTACAGTAAGACCCCCATATCTGTGTGGGATTGGTTCCAAGTCCCCGTCCCCCCAGTGGATGCTGAAAAACGCGGATGATACTGAATGCTGTTTTAATAGCAAGCCCAGTGGCTCTACCTCCCTCTAGTGGCCAGTTCTGCTAATGTCCCCTTTAGAAATATATATTTCTAGAGCTTTTCTTTTAATATTATTTTAAGCCCACGGATAAATGAGTCAGTGGATAGTGATCCTGCGGGTAAGGGGCGTCTTATTGTATGAGTCATTCTTTGGAGGTGGGCTAGCCCTCACCAACATTTAGAAGCCACCAGCCAAGAATGTGATTTGTATGGGAGCCCCTTCGCCTGATACCTCTTTCTCCTTTTCCAGGTCGCGCACCTCCGAGCTCACGTGCTCATCCACACTGGCGAGAAACCCTATCCATGTGAAATCTGTGGTACACGCTTCAGGCACTTGCAGACCCTCAAAAGTCACCTTCGCATCCACACCGGAGAGAAGCCCTACCATGTACGTGAAGTCCTTTGTTCCTCCCGCTTTCGATTTTGCACCCGTCCTCTTCCTTCTGGTTTGGGGATTTTTCTCCTCGTTGCGCGGTAAAGCTTAGCGTGGGCTGGTAAGGCTCTCGAAATAACAATCCCAGAGGCGTTTGGCTGGTGGCCCTTGGAAGCCGCACGCTGAGCCGGAAGGCATCCAGTGTCAAGAGCCCCAAGCCGAGGGTCTCCTGTCGGGGAAGCAAAGATCGGAACACAGAGCCCAGGGTCCCTTCTGAGGATGCTCCATCGGCCACCAGCGGTCCTCGACACCCACAGAGTCAACGGCAAAGCAGGGGAAGGAAGGAGAGTCATTTTCAAAGACTGTGCCCAGTATGAGTGCAATGGTGTAAGCAACAGCAGTGAATTGGTGCTGTCATTTACACACTTGGTCTTATGTGGGCATACGTAAGGAATGAAATTTGGGGGAGAGGGGCTATTACTACTACCACTAGTAGTGGTGGTGGTGCTAGTAGGAATAGTGGCAGTGGCAGTGGCGCGGCGGTAGTAGTAGTAGCAGTAGCAGTAGCAGTAGCAGTAGTAGTAGTAGTAGTAGTAGTAGTAGTAGTAGTAGTAGTAGTAGTAGTAGTGCCACCACTATACTAGTAGTGGTAATAGTACTTTTACTAGCACTAGTAGTAATGGTAGTAGTAGTGGTGGTGGTGCTAGTAGGAGTAGTGGCAGTGGCGGTGGCGGCAGTAGTAGTAGTAGTAGTAGTAGTAGTAGTAGTAGTAGTAGTAGTAGTAGTAGTAGTAGTAGTAGTGCCACCACTATACTAGTAGTGGTAATAGTACTTTTACTAGCACTAGTAGTAATGGTAGTAGTGGTGGTGGTGGTGCTAGTAGGAGTAGTGGCAATAGTGGTAGTAATGGTGATAGTGATGGTGATAGTAGTGGCAATAGTAGTGGCGATGGTGGTGATAGTAGTAGTGGTAGTAGTAGTAGTAGCCTGTCTATACCCCAACTTTCTGCATAAAAGTTCCTCACATGCAGTGGTGGGGGATTCTGGGGGCTGAGTAAGAGGTTTTAAATTGATGGTTGTACCTCACTGCATTGAATGTGTTTGGCTGTTGCTTTTTTAAAAAACCATTTTTAGTGGGGCATTTGTTTGAACCTTTTTAGTATTTGTATTCTTATTGTTTTTAGCTTTCAATATTGTTTTTAAGGATTTAAGCTGCCTTGGGTCATTTCTAAGGAGAAGGGCAGAGTAAAAATATTTTAAAGAAATAGTTTCAGATCAGGCAGCCGTGGTAGTCTGTGTTAGCCTAAAGTATATTAGGCAAAAACAAAAGAAAATATGAATAAACAAATGAATGAATGACCGACCCACAGGATTCTGCCATTGCATTCTTGATCACTGTTGTCAAGTTGTTTGCAGGATATGACCTTCCCAAGGCCTTGTCCTTTGAAAACCCTCCTCAGGTCTTAGAAATTCAAGGCCTGAGGTGATTGTTGTTTTTTTTTTTTTACGAATCCATCTAGTCCGAGCGAATTCATCGTAGTCCTGATTCGTTTCTCCTTTGTTTCCCTCCTTTCTCTCCCTTCAGTGTGAAAAGTGCAACCTCCATTTTCGCCATAAAAGCCAGCTGCGCCTTCACCTTCGCCAGAAGCACGGCGCCATCACCAACACGAAGGTCCAGTATCGGGTCTCGGCGGTCGAGGTGGCGCCCGGGCTCTCCAAGACTTGCTAAAACAAAAAAAACAAAACAGAACAGAAAAAAAAAACGGAAGAAAGAAAATTTAAACGGACAGCAAGACCTGTTGGCGTGGGAGGGATGGCGTGGGTCCGACGGCAGGAAGCCGGGGAGGGTGATGGCCAGAGGATGCGGAGCGCCGCCCTTTAGCCATCCCTTCGCCTGGTTCGGTTTTGCTCACATAGCGGAGTGCCTCTGGAGAAGCCCAGCGTGCAGGCAGGTTGGAAAAGCGGGGTGAGGAAAAGAAGAGAAATAACACGGGTTAAGGTTTATTGGATGTTAATTTTATTTTACTTTTTTGTTTCCCAGTTATGTGAATTTTTCAAATATAGAGTAAGGTGTGCGTGTGTGTGCGTGTGTGTGCGTGTGTGTGTACATACACACACACACATGGGTGTGTGCATCTCTCCATGTAACTTTGCGTGTCAGGGAGAGGTTCCGTAAATACTTTTCTTTAAAAATCTGTGTCGTGGGGGGGCGTGCAGAGTTCGGACCCGTCACAGCCAGGAAATGAGGAATGTATATCGTTTTACGGGAACAAATTTTATTTCTCTTTATGCAAAACGGCGTGTTTTTAATGAAAGAGAAGAAGATTGTATATGGTAGGAGAATAGAGAGGGCTTTAACTTTTTAACCAAAGGTGAAGGAATCTATGGCAGAGTTGTAAATATATGAGAATATATATATGCATAATATATATTATAAACCTTTATAATATATACTATGCATATATATATATAAACCTTTAAAAAGATATATTAAATATATAAATATAAATATATAAATATATATATATATATATATTAAAATGCATTGGGATCTCATGTTTGGTCTCTGCAGGCAGAAGACCAACCAGATTCTTTATTGTGACAGAGCACTTAACAAGATATTTTAAAAGTATTGCATCGATATTAGTGAGAAAATATTTTGTCTAAGAGCATTGAGTGTGTATTTGTATTTTTTTGCAAAGTGAAGGTTTACAATTTACAAAAAAAGTGTGTGTATTAAAACCAACAAAGCTGCAGAAGGAATTTAAAATAATATAAAGTGTAATTTTTTTTTCAGTTTTTTTTCCCAGTCTGTATATATGTGTACAATGTTTGTTTGGGATTTTATTTTATTTTCTCACAGTGCCTTTCTTTTCGACTAAATTAGAGCCCTGTTTGAGGTACGGTCTGATGTTTGCTTACAAAAGGGTCCTTCCAGGGCTCTTGATGGAGAATGTTAGGGTGGTTGTGGTTGTTATTATTTTCTTAAAGAAAAAAAAAAGAATCATCATAATTTGGTCTCATTTTATGCACTTGTGTTACAATCAGTCGATCTCGGGAGACAGGGTTTGGGCTACATCAAACTGCATTAATGCGTTCTGTAAAATATAGCTGTACAAACTGAAGAAAAAAAATAATAAAACAGCAGAAAGCAACCATGAGTGAGTTGGCGTACTGCGTTTTCTTTCTTTCCCTGAGAAGTAAGGATATACCGTATTTTTCCTTGTATAAGACGCCCCCCCCACTTTTCTGATCCAAAATTAAGAAATCTAAGTGGGGCTTGGCAAGGGAAAGGGATCAAAGCGCTGCAGGATAGCTGTGATCCCCGCTTTCCCCTCCACTTGTTTTTGTTCTCTCCTCAGCTTACTTCCATGTATAAGACGAACCTCGATTTTTAGTCTAAAGATTTTAGACAAAAGTATAGTCTTATACATGGAAAAATATGGTAAATCCACACTTGCCTTGTTCTGGAAAATTCGCAACATCGTTCTCTTGCGAAGGAGAGCAAGGGATTGCTCGATGCAAAAAAATCTGAAGCACTGAATGGTTTGTTTGTGTCTTGGGGAACAATCATTGGCCGGTCTTTTTCATGCTTGCTGGATATGATTGGCTTCTCAAAGGGGACGGACATCAGAGACGTTTTATGCACTATACAGAGACCTCGAGGGGTACAAGAATCTACAAGAAGGAGTGCACCGCCAAGGCTGATGAAGACTCCTGTGGGATCCAAAAGCTTGCCCACTTCTCTATAAAGTCTTGGGGCTTGATCCTAATCAAGCAGAGTCGGGGCCCGCCTGTGGGTTTGGGTTGTGTCTCTGGTTTCTCTATAAATCATGCTCTCAACACTACCTGGTATATTGCAAGGGCTCCAGATGTGCCTCCTTCTGCGCGTCTTGTTTGTTACCAGTGTCTCGCCCTTTCTCATCTGGGGATAACGGGAGAGGTAGCTGATCTCAAAGGCCCCGGGTTTCTGCTTCAGATCTCGGGAATACTTCTGCAGCCTCTTTCACTGAAATGCTCTCTGGATTTGGAGGTCTGAAGGAGGGACAGTTCGGGAACGTGAGATACAGTTTTCTATCGTGTCAGGCTTGTGACCCGTCTCGCTCAGTCTTCCGCCTCTCCCAGTTTCCCCAGAGGAATTCCCAGCCACTCCCTTGGATCTGCCGGGGGGGCAGAACCAGACCTTCCGCATGCAAAGTGTATGTTCTCCCTGTAGTTGGAAAAAAAGTTATTTCTCGCACTACAGTTCCCAGAACCCCCCAGCAAGGGTAACCACTGGCACTGACTCTTCCCTGGGGCTATACTCTGTCCTTAACCGTCATCGTGCTATGAAACATTGTGTGCTTGCAAAATCATGGGTTGGGAAACCTCTGGTCTTCGAGATGTTGCTGGGCGGCAAATCCCTGTTGCCTTAAATCAATACGGACGATAAGGAAGGATGATGGGAGTTGTAGTCCAGCCTCAGGAGGGACGCAAGATGTTTGCCGTTGCTATAAGATGCCTCTGGAACAAATCTATACAACATTAGCATCCTTTGCCTCTAAGGGAAAAAAAGTAAGCAGACAGGCGGGCACACGCACACACACACACACACACACACACACACGACTCAAGGAGATGCAAGCCACTGGCAGACCTGAGCGATCGCATTTTCAGATGAAGTCTGTGATTGCCTCCCAAGAACCAATCAGAAAACAATGTGCAAAGTACAGGAGATGGGGCAAACCAGTCGCAATAATCAGAGGTTTTCAGCCCTTACCGAAGCCCCAAGTGGGTTAGCTACGCGTATAACATACGTAAACCCTGTTCAGTTCTTACCCAGTTGCTACCAAGAGACATAGAGAGGAGGGGGTTCCCATTCCCCTAGGTGTCTTCTCCCCATGGGGAAGGGTGTGTCTGATTTGTAAGATTTTCCCCAAGTTCTTTTTTGTGTGTAGAGCCTGCCTTTCAGCAAAAATCTCTCTGCTTCAGACACGTCAAATAATGAAAGAGGCGAGAGGACCGGTCACTTGTCTGTAATCATGTTGAAGACAGCCTGGTAGGTAACCGCTGAACAGGGTTGGATCCTCTCCCTTTCAGGTGACCCTTTCAGAATCCTTGTGTACATCATTGTGCTAAAAAAAATACTGTAATAACAAGAGCACCTACGGATGGCCTGGTTTTTGGGTAAATCAGTCGTCTTTCATGGTAATGACTTGTCTGTGTGGGCAGAAAAATGCATGACATTCCAGTTGGGGCTGCTTTCCCTTCGCTTCTTTTCCTCCAGAGATACATTAGGACCCTTGTGTCCGTGGGGAATGTGTTCCATGCCCCACTGTGGATGCTGGAAAACGTGGATGATACTGAACGCTATTTTAATAGCGAATGGTATACATAGCATGATCTCTGGCTCCCTCTAGTGATCACATCTGGTGACATTATCTTGAAAAATGTGTATTTGTAGGATTTTCCTTTTAATATTTCTAATGTTTTCAGACTGTGGATAAGTGAATCAGTGGATAGTGATCTTGTGGATAAGGGGGATTCTACTGTATAGTGTTATGGAGTTCCCATCTGCTCTCCAGGATGAGCCAATGGCTTTGGCTGACTAGTGGACATAAATTCCATAATCTACGTTGATCAAGCCGTCTTCAAATGTAAATAGCGCTTTAAAAACAGAGAAGAGTTTTCCTTCTCATAGTTAGAAAGGACCACGTCTGGTGGTTCTCTAGAAAATTTGTCCCTCCCGCCTTCCCCCCCCCCCCCCCAGCTCTATTAATTTCGTTGTCTCATAATCTTCCTGGAAGCCATGCAAACATCTAGGAGTTATCTTATCTTCAGTGTAATTTAACACCAGTCATGAAGGACTTCTCCATGAGAAGTCAGAGGCTAGTTTTACTGCAAATACAAACTTATAGAGGTGTTTCCCAGACCAAATTATCCATTGACACTAGAAGCCAGTCAATTTCAGTTTCGTGAATCTCCCATGGAGGTGGTATGCATGGTAGGAAATTGATTAACATAGCCTTTAAAGTCACGGAAGCTTTTGATTCAGAAGACTGCGCTTGAGATCCTACTGAAGTGTCCTGCTAAAGGAGATGTGTTTGGTTGTAGTCTAAAGACTAGGCTGTATGCAGAGCGAGCCTTTTGTTGGGAGTATGTAGGAGCCTTTTCTTTTGGGGAAAGTTCACAACCATTACACAAGCCACAGTAATATTGTTTGATGTGAACTTTTAAGATATTACTTTGTAGATGTTAGATGATTCGTGTCCGTCCGTCCCAAAAGTAACACATCGAACACTGGCACGCTATTTCCATGCTCTACAATCATATCCGCATGCAGCACTGCCAGTACCAACCTGCCAGAGGAGCACATGGTAAAGCTACAGAGGATGGGAATGCTCACAGAAAGGGAGACAACCATTACACATGCACATTCGTTTTTCTGTGGACTCTAAATCCCAGAACTCTCCATTCTGGGAGTGCCACCTGCCAGAAAGGCACCTCCACTGTTCTCACCTGGAGGAACGTTAGGATAGAAGGACTCATGGCCAAGGTTAGGCCACACTCCGGTCTGTTTTCCTGTAGGAAAAAGAAACTCTGGCGGCTGGGCGGTCCCAGCAGAGTCTGAGAATACCGGCGTGCTTCAGATGAGGTCCAAAATCTCAACTACTTACAGTAGGACCTCCTATCCACAGGATCAGGATCTGCTAATTCACTTATCTGCTTCTTGAAAATACTAAATAAAAACTGAACTGGCCACTAGAGGGAGCCAGAGACTATGCCATGTAGAGCGTTCCATACTTCCGCTTTTTTCAGCATCCACGGGGAACTTATCCTTGAGTCCTTGTGTGTTATTAAAATCTACCAAGCGAAAGTGGTGGTAGAAAATAAATCTCATTGGAGAGGAGAAGGGTAGTAAGAATTGGCCACACTTTCCTTATGCACCCCAGACCCAATGTGTTCCAGATCTGAAGGACGTTATGCAAACCCCATGATTTTGCAAGGCCTCCGTTGCCCGAAAGTGAAATGGCCAACTTAGGAGAGTTGCCAACCGCCTCTCCGGACAGGCCGCTTCCCTCTGCCGCCCCGTTTGGGAGCCTTGGTGACATGCCACTACGGATCGAAGCTTTAACGGCCTCCCAAGGTCTGAGCGTTACCAGCTCTGCTCAAGTCTTACAAGCAGAGATGGGCACAAACGGGAAAATTGGTGGTTCGGGACGGTTCGTGGTTTGTGGCGACCCACACGAACCTGCCAAAAACCAATTTAAAAAAATCCACCACCACACACCAGTTTGTGGCTTGTTTCTTGGGCTCCTCTCACCCCGTGGGCTGAGCGGCCGGTGCCTGCAGACAGACAGCAGGACCCACAAACAGTTCGCTGTTCGTTTGTTTTTGTTTTTCTGGTTCGTGGATGTGGCTTCCTTTATTGGTCAATCCCTCTCGTGCTAGGTCTCCCTCTCCCCCTACTGCCTTCCATTTCCCCATAGCCTTGTTGACTTTCCCAACAAGTCTTTTCTCCTTAAGCTGGATCCAAACGGCAATGGCCTCCTTTACTTTGAATTCGGGAGCGCTAAAATAGCCATAATGTTCTCTTTTTTTTGTCTTCTGTAACCACAGGGTGGCGGTGTAATGCAAGCTTTGAACAGTCAGTCCACTCACAGGCTGCAACTCCATTTTGGAGTGATTCTGTGCAGGGGAAGCCTTACCGGGATCCAGTTCTCATGTTATGGGACACCAACGTGTGCAGGATTAGATCCATTTCAAGACTGCGAAGGTGCAAACCAAATTTTCAGTAAGGAAGATATGGGGCCCTGAAAGAATTCAAGCTGTCATTAGAAATTTGAGCAGGACATACCAATAGCTTGAAAAAAAAACTCTCTGTCCTTAACAGCCCTGCTTACATCTTGCAAACCTAAGCCTGTGTCTTCCTTAATTGGGTCAATCCATCACATATTTGGGGCTTCCTCTTTTCCTGTGGCCTTCCACCTTTCCCCAGCATTACTGGCTTTTTCGTCGAGTCTCGATGCTCATGATGGGCCCAAAGGACAACGGCTTTAATTTAGTCACCTTAGCGTCTAGGCAACGTTCAGACTTGTCTGGATCTAACATCCCATTTACTAGTCTTTCTGGGTGTCCCTGTTTCAAACATTTGCAAACCAACACAAAATATTTATGAGTTGATTAACATCTTTGATTGTTAACCTTCTCCACCCGTCCAAGTTTGCACAATCCCCGGAGATGGGTGATGGGTCGTTTCTAATGGGAAAAGGTGCCATTTTGGACAACAAAGCTAAAGGTTTTTTTTAAAAAACTTTTCTTGCTCACCCTTGGCAGCAGGCAGACAGCTATCATTTCAAAATCCATTTTTATCTTGAAGCCAGGAATGTTCTGTCTCTAGAAAGCTAGTTAGGAACCCAGTGTGGTAGAGTGGACTATTTTATTTATTTAATTTATTTAATATATTTTTGCCCTGCCTTTCTTCTTAAAAAGAACTTGAGGCAGATGGAGTGACAGCGAAGACTCAGAAGGCCTGGGTTCGAATCCCAGCTCAGCCATAGAAGCCCACTGGGGGTGTGGACCAGATCAAACCACTCATAAATAGCTCACTTTGAAAGCCCTTTGAGGGCTTCTGGCTAATCGCTTCCAACTGGACAAGACGAAACTAAGAAAGCTAAATCACAGATCTGCAGCATTGCTCATTACAGAGACAGGTCAGAAAAAGTGCTCTTTAGACAACCAGCTGAAGAAAGTAGTAAAAAGGAAGAAACTCTTGGAAATTACAAGAGAGCATTGAGCTTGGACCACAAATAATTTGTGTAGGTTTTTGGGGTGGGGTGGGGATATATATAAATATATATATATAAATATTTATCGAGGAGTCTTGTGGCACCGTGGTGAAACTGTTGTACTGCAGCCAAAACTGTGTTCAGGATCCGAGGTTCAATCCCAGGAAGCACTATAGGGCAGTATATAAGCAGCATGTTTTTGCTTATATATATAGTAAATAATATAGTCAGTAGTCTGCTGACTATATATGCTTTTACTTATATATAAGCAAAAGTGTGCTGCTTATATACCACCCCATAGTGCTTCAAGCACTCTCTGGGCAGTTTACAAGTTAATGATGCAGGCTACCCATTGCCACACCCCCACACCCCCCCAGCGAGCTGGTTACTCATTATACCAACCTCGGAAGGATAGAAGGTTGAGTGAACCTTGAGCCGGCTACCTGGGATTGAACCTCGGATCCTGAACACAGTTTTGGCTGCAGTACAGCATTTTCATCACGGTGCCACAAGACTCCTCGATAAATATATATAAATATATATAATGGACTACTGACTCTTGGGGCTTATTTTCAAGGTTGAATTAAGCACACACTCTGAAATCCTTCACATTCCCATACTAACCCCAGTCTTGCAATGATTTGCAATGATCCCTGAGATCTAGCAAGCTTGGTCTAAGGACATAAGGTTTCAGGGCACAGATCTCTTTGCCAGAAGAGCTTCTAGGTCATGAAAGAGGGTTGCTTGGAGTGAAATTCCACATGCAATAACCACCGATCCGTGCTGATCTATGCAGGATCATTTTTCTGGGAGCATCTCCTCCCTTGAACAGAGACAGGGACCACCGACTTCCAGGTGTCCATGGACCACACATACCCAACCCATGGATCTTGGTGGGCCATGCTTGCTCTTGGCTTTACCCATCCTGGAAAACAATTTCTCTTGCCCGGACGCATCATAAAAATGGAAAAGTTCACCTTCACACATGCTAGTGCCCAGATTTTGTTTGTTTGTTTGTTTATTTATTTATTTATTTATTTATTTATTTATTTATGCAAATTACTCAAAATTAAGTGAAACGATTGGGTTGTAAGTAGGGTCCCTGAACATGACCGAATGGCCTCTCACGCCCATCAGAGGGCACCAGAGGGCTTTTTTGAACCAAAAGCGGCGCTCTTTGTGTGGAAAGATGAAACGGTGGAGATGGGTTCCGGAGACTGAAGGCTGCGTTTGGGCTTTGGGGGGGTGTATTGGGGGGGTGTATGTGAAGGCTGTAGGTCAGTTTTGGCCCCTCGGTAACCAGAAACAGATGGCTGGCATCCTCTTCTTGAGCAATGGGGCCGATCTGTTTGGGGGGAAGAAAAGGACTGGCCGTCTTCCCCAGCTGAGAAGCTGGAGGCACAAACTGCTGGCGGGCTCAGGGGTTGAGGTCTCTGGAACTGTGGAACCAAAGGCTGGGGGTTCGATTCCCCCACTGGGGCTTCTTGGCAGGGGCTGGACTGGATGACCCACAAGGTCCCCCTTTCCAGCTCTGCCGTTCTCAGATGATGAGCTAGTGGATCAGCTCAGGAGGTGAGGCCTCTGGCTTCTGAGCCTGAGGTTGGGAGTTCGATTCCCCCCTTAGCCTCCTCGATAGGGGCCGGACCAAATGATCCAGAAGGTCCCTTCTAGCTTAAGGTTAATATAGATACCGGAAGAGTGTCGTTTGTTCCAGGGTTTTAATTCTGTTTAGTTTTTCTTGAACGCTGCAGAACGGAGACAGCTTCCCTTTTGAAAGCAGACTTGTCGGCAGATTTTCCTCCTTTGTGCATACGCGCGGTCCTCCTGCCCTCTCGCCCCACCTCTTAACATCCCCTCCCACAGAAGCACATCAGTTACAGCTTCTGAGGTAATTTCACAACCAACTGATGAGTAAAGAAAGAGGCTTTTGGATCCACTTGATCGTCTCCATCAATTAGGCCTGTTTGCAGTGGTGGGATTCAAATAAATTAACAACAGGTTCTATGCCTGAATGGCAAATAAATAAATAAATAAATAAATAAATAAATAAATAAATAAATAAATAAATAAATAAATAAATAAATAAATAAATAAATAAATAAATAAATAAATAAATGCCCAGGACAGTGGGATCCGATGAGAATTTCTTCTACAGTGGTCTCCCTACTGCCTATCTTCACAACTACTTCTCACATGATTAAGATATCTGGATAAGTGTATCTGTTTGGGCATGCCGCTGCTGTTAACCTCACCATGGGCATGTGCCAAACACACACACACAAACACACACCTCACAGTGGGTGCTTATGACCAGGTTTGACAGAGAACTGACACATCTCTCCTTCCCTTTACCTCCTATTTCACCCTATAGCTCACCAGTAAAAATTGCTTCCATCCCCTTTCCTGCTCCTGAAATGACTGATAGCCCTGCTTGTTGTTACCTGGAGGCTGCCTTTGCACACCTGTTGAGGAGTTCTTCTCCCCCCCCGCTTCCTTCTGGCTTGGAAGGTATGGTCTCTTTTCAATCTGTTGCCACTCCACCTCAACCCCACCACCTCAATCGGTCCAGAACACTGCCAAAGAGCCCAAAAAACCCACAACATCCAAAATCAACAAATGCTTGATTAGTATGCTCTCATGTATGTCTTTTCTGGAGAATGCTGCCTTCTCATGATGGTCCCTCCCCCTCGGAGTCCCTCCAGCCCCCACCCACCCCCCATGTTGACCTGTGGTCAAGATGCGTCTGAATGTCTGGAGAGAAGAATTTCAATTCCCCTTATCTATTGATATGTTTATGTGTTTTCCTTTCTTGGCCCTGGATATATGGTCTTCAATAATAGTAAGTCTTACTAGTGTTAAAATACTGATAGCTGTCTTCCTCCTTCTAACAGAGTGGGCCATCTCTGTGTGCCATTTGTCTCCCGAAATTGTCAGTTTTGGGGCAGGAGGAAGAGTTCTTTGTTACTCTAAATGAGGCTTGGAGGTTTCATCTCTTTGTGGTGTGAGTGACTTTTCTATTGCATACCTTGCTTGCATGGATCAGTGAGACTGTCACTGGTTCATGCATTGGATATTCTCTGGGATTTTAAAAAAAACTGTTTCTAGGCAGAGCAACAGTCTTATGTGGTACCTTTAACTTGAAAAAAAATCATAGTAAAACGAGGACGGTTGTTTGTTTGATTGAAGCGGTCTCACCCCAAAACTTTTTCCCTCTGTGTCCTGTCCTCATGCCTTGTCAATTACACACACCCTCTGCCTCGAGGCCATGGGCTTTCCTCCAGCGACATCAAGAACTCATCCTCCCCCCTTTTCCCCCAGTGACACCTCTGCTCTTTCCAGGGCTTTATCTCTCTCACCCATATCCCACCTCAGACGGCTCAGTGTGGAGTGGGAAGGGAGGCAGTTAATTGTGCCCCCTCCCCCTCGCTCATCGCTGGTCACCTGGCCCCTCCTCCTTCATTCATCTCAGGCCAACAAACGGTTCTAAGAACCAATAGTACATTTAGGAAGCGGTTCTATAGAATAGGTGAGAACCTGCTGAATCCCACCTCTGCCTGTTTGGTCTTTGCCACCACCACCCCCCGCTTCCGTTTCTTTTTGCCTGAAATCAGAGGTAAAAGTCAGAACAGCCAGTGACCATTTTTGATTTTTAAGTCCATGTTTTAGGTCCATGTGCGTGCAACCAGGCATACAGAAGAAGATCTGGCAGATGGTCAAGATAACACTGTCGAAGTAGCCAGCTTCTGGCCAAAGGGAGTCTAATCCTTTTGTTTTTAATTTTAGCTATATATCAATTAATAATAATTATGTGCCCTCAAATCAATTCTGACTTGGGGTGACCAGGAAAGGAAGGAAGGAAGGAAGGAAGGAAGGAAGGAAGGAAGGAAGGAAGGAAGGAAGGAAGGAAGGAAGGAAGGAAGGAAGGAAGGAAGGAAGGAAGGAAGGAAGGAAAGGAGAGAGAGGAAGGAAGGAAGGAAGGAAGGAAGGAAGGAAGGAAGGAAGGAAGGAAGGAAGGAAGGAAGGAAGGAAGGAAGGAAGGATGGATGGATGGATGGATGGATGGATGGATGGATGGATGGATGGATGGATGGGTTTCAAACTAGCTGTCTTTGGCTTTCTATTCTATACTAACAGGGATGATGAAGTGTTTTACAATAGTTGTGTGGGTTTTTCGGGCTCTTTGGCTGTGTTCTGAAGGTTGTTCTTCCTAACATTTCGCCAGTCTCTGTGGCTGTCATCTTTTGTTGACAAAAGCCTATCTCACAGCCATAAATTCTCCACTCCCAAGCAAACTGCACCAGAGCACAGAGTGCTGTCCTCTGAAGATGCCCATGGCCACAGAGACGGGCGAAACGTTAGGAAGAACAACCTTCAGAACAACGAGCCAAAGAGCCTGAAAAACCCACAAGAACCATTAGATCCCGGCTGTGAAAGCCTTCGCGAATACATTGTTTTACAGTAAATGGTGGTTTTTACAATAAATGGTGGTTTGGAGCAGTCCCTCTTAGGCTAAAGAAAAGCAAGGGGAGGAAGATGTGAGGGTTGCATTGCTCCATGTTGTCAAGTATCTTCTGACTCATTCATAGCAACCCTACAAATGTATGGCCTCCCAAAGGCCCAGTCGTTAACGGCCCTGCTCAGCTTTTGCAAACGCAAGGCTGTGGCTTCCTTGACTGAGTCAAATCATCTCATATTTAGTCTTCCTCTCTTCCTAATAGATCCAGTGGTAATGGGAGCACAGAAAAGCAGGAAGAATAGAGAGTGACAATGGTAAAGGTTCTTTCCTACACAATGGAAGTAACTGAAGATGACTTTTGTTAGCAGTGCGAAGAAGGCAATAGTAAATCACTTCTAAATATTCATACCTCAAAAACTCTATCATGGGATGATCCATAATGAAGTAAGAAATAGTGCTGGAAGATGAGACTCCCAGGACGTGATAGAAGCGTATAATATTATGCATGCAGAGAAATTAGATAGGGATACATTTGTGTCCTTCTCTTATAATAGTTGGACACTCCAAAGAGGTCACTCACTGCATGCTGAGAGATATAATAGTCAAAAGGAAGGGCTTTCTGGAATAGCCCACGGTTGAAATGTGGAACTTGTGGGAATGAAGGCCATCACTAGCCAAAATCTGATGTTGTAGGCCTCTGCGTATCAGTTATCAAGAAGCACAAGAGGCAGAACAATCCTGGGCTCATGTTCTCTCTGTGAGTGGCACGCTGGGGTACCTGGAAAGGCAGAGCTAGACCAGACTGGCCTACCTCCATTCACTGTTTCTGGTGTCTCTCTCTGAGTGCAAACAGTTTCCTAAATCTAGAACTGCAAGCAGGGTGAGGGTCGGAGAGCAATCCACAGAATTCCCTAGCCAGCATCCCAACCCACCACAGTGGCTCAGGGATTCTGGTCGCTATTTCCAAACTGTGGCTCAACTGCTACCGTTTTTGAGTAAGTTCCTTTTTTTCCCCCCTGTAACTTCCAGAATCCTGCATCCAAGGTGGTTGCTGCTTGGGGGATTCTGGTATCTGTAGTCCCAAAAAGAAGTCATTCTTTCTCAACCTCTGAGTGTCTGGACCCATGAAGTCTGTCTACAAAGCTGGGAGACTGATCGACATAACAGCTAAGCGGGCCTCTTCCAGCTCTCTCCTTCTGAATAACAACCAGGACCTTAAGAAAAATATTAGAGGAAAAACATAACTTAAGTCATTCAACTTAATGAGGGCAGAGGGCGATATTTATGTGCAAGCTTTGGCATTTTGTTTGGCCTATCCCGGTGTGACCAGATGCTCAAGGATTCAAACAAACAGCAATCAGAACCGTCCAGAACTTGCTGTTTTTCTGAGCTTCTGCCCGGGGATCAAGGGGCAGAGAGACACTTCTATTCTTCTCATTTGGGTGATCTTTAAACGGCTCAGTTCCTCCAACAGGTCCTCAGAAAAAACAGCGCGCACACACACACACACACACACACACACACACACACACACACACACACACACACACACACACACACACACACACACACACACACACACACACACACACACACACACACACACACACACACACACACACACACACACACACACACAGGGGATCCACTAATGAGCTTTATTTATGTCTTCCTAATGATGAAGGAAAAGGTTTGAAAACGGCACATTCAGGGTGAGCGAGAGAGAGAGAATTCTCTCCTCTCACTTTTGTGTTTGTGCAAATGCAGAAGAACTCGGTTAAGCATCATGCCAAAATCCCACATCAGGGAGGTACTGACTTCTCTGTAGTCTTGGCCAATGGTGTGCGAACAAATTTCCAGGTTTGTCCAATTATGACAAACCATGTTCCTCCAGGAGAGATCACAAGCCAGCCAATGATGTCGGCCTTTCAACAGATGGACACTTGTTTTGTTTTCACAACCTTTTTCTCTTCACCTGGCAAGGCCGGGAAATGGCTCTCGTACATGGGAGAAGGATTTGCACCAAGTTTGTGCAAATATCTTCAAAAGTACACAAGCTGCTTTACTTACCACAGGGAGTTTTTAAAATTAGAAGCACTGGATGGGGTGCTCGTATCTTTTTGAAGAATCAGCCCATAATTCTGCTCCTGTGCGCAGATGCTTTGCTGGAAGCAATTTCTCAGCAGGCAACAGGGTGCTTGATGGAGCTGCCCTCTGAACCAGCAGGACTCACCTTATATTCTTCCACCTTCATACTTGCAAATGTGTCTCCCAGCGTTTAAGCTTGTTGCTTAATGATATATTCTTTATTTTATTCAAAATATTTTTACCTCGCCTTTCCCTTTGAAAAAGACCCAATTAAAAGATAATATTTATAGCCAAAAGCAATGAGTATCCAAAGGCAACTTACATAACTAAAACATAATATTGAAAGCTGAAAGCAGTACGTATAGAAATACTACAAAGGATCAAGCAAATAATACACGAAAAAACACGAAACAAAAGCAATGAAAATTGCACGCTTCCCCTTCTTATTCAAAATTACATTAGTAATTATAAGAAGCTTATTGCTCACAAGGATTCAAACAAGCCATTGAAGGCTTTTTTTTTTTTACTAGTCCATGCAAGAGGGGATGAGTTATCACTGGACAGAGGGAAGGTCTTTTCACTGTCACCCAAGACCAGAACCAGGGGACATCCACTCCAATGGAGTGCTGGGAGAGTGAGGACAGACCAAAGAAAATCTTTATTGACCCAGCACGTGGTTAGTCTGTACAACTCCTTGCCACAGGATGTGGGGACGGCCTCTAGCCTAGCTGCCTTGAAAAGGGGGACAGCTTTCTGGAGGAAAAGTCCTATTGCAGGTGACAAGTCGTGATGGGGATGTACAGTCTCCAGGCTTCGAAGAAAGGTACCTCCAAAGGCCAGATGCAGGGGAGGGGGGTATCAGGAGACACTTATCTAAACCCCTGAGCTATCCAGCTGTCATCCGATAGACTCTGGTCAGAAATATGGTTGGCTTCTGCTCCCTGTGACATCTTTCCCAGTGACTTATGAGATCTTGTGGAATCAATCTGGAGCTTTGTGTATCCTGAACATCAAGAAGACACATAAACGCAACCCACACCCCTTTCCCACCTGGACAAAGTTGTCTATTTCCAGGAAACATCAGGAGGGCTTCTACTTTAATGGCAATCAGAACGGTTGAGAACTGAACTGGATTCCCTTTTAAGTTCACGTAGGAGTAAATTACTCCTGTCTGTAATTGGGGTAGGAAGCTGGCGACATCGCTTTGTTTACAGTTTTCTGAAGGGTGGTTTCTGCTCTGAAATATCTCTGGCTTTCAAACGTCGTGGTCTATTTCCCTTCCCATTCCTTGTTTTGCATCCATGGTGTCTAATCCGTGCCGTGCCATTAATGGGGCATGCCTGATACAAAATCCTTCCAGTGTCTTCAGTGGCCACCCTTTTTGCAGGGGAGCAGATTTCAGAACGTTGGCAGCGCAGGCAGGACCTCGCAAGCGAAAGATTAGATATACAAATAAATCCTGTGTTGTAAAAGAGAAGCAAAAAAGGGGGGGGACAAATGATAAAGAAATAACAGGGAAGAGCCACCCCATGGCAAAAGAAGTTTAAAAGGTACCTTTCAAACGATGATGTCCACAGTTAAAATTTTGAAATGGAAATGGGGGACTTTTTCATACCACAAACTTGCTCCCTTGGAAAGCCCGTTTGCTTCTGTCTTGGCCTCACAAATACATACCTGGCTCATCAAGTGTATTGACTCATCTCCATTTTTCTCCCGCCTTGGTCGTTTCTCATCTTCTTGCGCAGGTTGCCTTTATCTCTGTAATTAACCGCAAGTTATTCCTGTCATTTTAATGGCATTTCCTCTTTTAAATGCTCCCCACCCTACGTCGACGCTGACATCGAATGAGTTAAAGTGCATTCTTTGACTGCAGTGCCAATAGCTCTCTATGGAAGGACCGAGGTGGGTTTAGGGTCATGCTCTAAGATACATGCTCTGTACTTGTGTTCCAAGGAGGATTCTAGTGTCCCAAGAAATATGTGTGACTTCCTGGCAACTAAAGGCCATCATGTCTGAGACTCCTTCCCCCCACCTGACACATTACATTGGTGGGAGAAGAAGCAAACCCTTGGTTGGGCATGATGATGCTTTTTCTGTCCTTGCTGGTGTGTGTATGGATGCACCTGTGAGAGTAACACATGACCTACACTTACATCTGTTTGAGGGAGGCCAAGACGGAGGGGAGATAGGAGAGCAGTTTTTGAATACTTGAATGGCAGTCCTACAGAGGAGGGGCAAGATCTGTTCTCAATCCTCCCAGAGTGCAGGATATGCAACAATGGGCTCAAGTTAACAGGAAGCCAGATTTCGGTTGAATATCAGGAAAAACATCTTAACTGATAGAGCAGTATGACAATGGAACCAATGACTTGGGGAGGTGGTGAGCACTACTGCTTTGATTTGGATTCCTGCATTGAACGGAGGGTTGGGCTTGATGGCCTTATACAAACTCTACAACGCTATAATTCTGTGACAAAAGGCTGAAATTTAGGGAAATCTGGTGCAGCTACCCAGCTGACAACACTGCATACCTATAGGTAATGTTCCCCTTGACATTTAGTCCAGTCATGTCTGACTCTAAGGTGCAGTGATCATCCCCGTGTCCAAATCGAAGAGCCAGCATTTTGTCTGTAGACAGTTTCCATGGTCACGTGGCCAGCGCGACTAGACACAGAACACCATGACCTTCCTACCAAGGTGGTACCTATTTATCGACTCACATTTACATGCTTTCGAATGGCTAAGCTGGCAGGAGCTGGGCCAAGCGACGGGAGCTCCCTCCGTTGCGTGGATTCAATCTTACAATTGCTGGTCTTCTACTCTTGCACCACAGAGGCTTCTGCAGTTTAACCTGCAGCGCCACCACATCCCTTTTATACCTATATTGTTGGTCTAGTTCTATGTCCATTCTGCAACACAGTAAGATTTGGAGGGTGTTCCATCCTGGGGCATGAGGCTTAAAATTATGAAATAAGCTGCCCCAGGTCAGTTGAGCTTATAACTGAAACAGGAGGCAGAATCTTCATAAGTAAACAGGTGTGAAGTTTTACTGACAAAATGTACTTTTCAGCCTGTGATGTACAGTATCTGTGATGCTCCTGCTCTTCTCATGTGGGTTCATTCCCGAGGAACAGCCTGGTGTGTATCATTTTAAGTACTGCTTCTTAATGAGGACTAGAGGCACGTTCATTAGGTTTCCTGCTGCGAAATGGCCCTAGAGGGAGTCAGGGCAGAATCTCAGCTCCGTCTGGGGCCTGCTTTGCATTCAGCTGCTCTTTCCAAAGAATCTCATCTTCATTTCATAAATGATGGATCACCGGGTTTGCTCTCCTGCATCTGGGTTTCTCTTTCTTTCCTTAACTTTGACAAATTATCTGACCTGCATTAATGCATTATTCTCCTCTGCTGGACCGGTGCCTACACATGTGTGAGGGAAGCCATAAAAAATTTAACTGCTGTGGGCAACGGATGCTCAGACCTCCATGAAAAATTAACGGTCCTCTTGTCGAGGAAAGATATTGGCACATCCATAAAGGATGAAGGCACCTTGGTGGATGGACAGGTACATGTGGCTTCCCTCCTCCAGCACTTAACCCTTCCTTAGCCATCCAGACGGAGAAGAAATTGCTCGTTTACTCCCTTCGTCTCTTGTCGCAGGAGCAGATCATGATGGAAGCGAAGAAAACCTCCTTCTGCTGGATTTCCAGTAGGCGGACTGGGCATTGTGCTTTGCAGATGACAAGCTTCCCTCTAGAAGGATGTCTGACCCCATTGCTCTGAGGACCACCCGTGGAGGCTTGGGAGCTGTCCAGCACCAGCAGTGCTTGAACAGTAGATAAGCAGTCAGGTCCAGGCCTCCCGTGCTGTGGATTCCAAACATTTAAAAATGTTCAATACATCGGTACAAGACATTAATGATGGCAATCCTCTTGCAGTCTGCTGACACTGCTGACAGTGACAGGTTTTACTTTCTTGGGCTCCATGATCACTGCAGAGGGTGACAGCAGCCACAAAATCAAAAGACGCCTGCTTCTTGGGAGGAAAGCGATAACACTCCTAGACAGCATATTAAAAAGTAGAGACATCACCTTGCTGACAAAGATCCGCATAGTCAAAGCTATGGTTTTTCCAGTAGCGATGTATGGATGGAAGAGCTGGACCATAAAGAAGGCTGACCACCGAAGAATGGATGCTTCTGAATTGTGGTGCTGGAGGAGGTTCTTGGGAGTCCCCTGGACTGCAAGGAGAACAAACCTATCCATTCTGAAGAAAATCAACCCTGAGTGCTCACTGGAAGGACAGATCCTGAAACTGAGGCTCCAATACTTTGGCCATCTCATGAGAAGAGAAGACCCCCTGGAAAAGACCCTGATGTTGGGAAAGTGTGAAGGCAAGAGGAGAAGGGGACGACAGAGGACGAGATAGTTAGACAGTGTCATCGAAGCGGCCAACATGAATCTGACCCAACTCCGGGAGGCAGTGGAAGAGAGGAGGGCCTGGCGTGCTCTGGTCCAGGGGGTCACAAAGAGTCGGACACAACTTAATGACTAAACAACAATAATCCTGTTGAGCTAAGCCTGCCTATGCAAAGGGAGTGATGCCAAAAGATGGCCACTGATGAAAGGCTCCCTTTTGTGATCCTGGAGTGCAGGTGACTTTGCATTACATGCAAGCTGTGCATACATCCAAATGGCATAAAGAAGTCTTTAATCAGTGGCTGCCTGATGCTACCAACAATGACATCCCCATTGCGTAGGTGAAGCGGAGCAACAAGGGTTTCAGCTAATAAGTGCCCACCTGGGGCAAATCGGTAGCCTGGCTTTTTGATCCTGCATTTCCTCCTTCTTGACAATGTTTAAGCAGTTACCTGAGTACAGAACGTGGAAATGTTGGGGAGTTGTATGGTAGCCCCATAATCCCTCAACCAACAAGGCTAGTGGATTGGTGAACGTTCCAGTGTCATCCAGAAAAAAAAAAACCTTTTCTGAGTCCTGGCCTAAGGTGAAGGAACTCGGTTAAGATTTATGGATGTTGAGAGGGTTGGAGGAATTGCCTTCTGGCTAGTCCCATCCAGAACAGACATGTGGATCCTCATGTATAAGCCTTGACTTCGCATTTAACAGTTGATTTAATGGGTGCCTGCTCGAGTTAGAATTTGCAATAGGATACAGGCCTCTGTTTTCAAACCCTTCCTGGCTTTGTCTTATCTTCCTGCCTCCCAAATACGGGGGATCGTTAATTGAAACAAAAGGCTGCCTGGATCATTGATTTGATCCCAGGGTATTTGGAGACAACAGCTCTTGACAGAGTATTTATTCCGTTGGTGCATGCATCATTTAACTGAACGTAATTGCCACTGTGTTGGAATTAATCATCTGTACCGACAAGAAATCAGCCTCCTTGTCCGGAGAAGGACCGAAATATGTTAAGAAGAGCCTTTCACCAAGATCTGCTCGTAGGCTTGTGTGTTTGTTTATTAGGCTGCTCAATTGGGTGTAATCGGCTTCTGAATCTCACTCATCTTTTCCTTCCCCTTCACTGCTCCCTTTGATAGTGGTACCAAACAAATCAAGAAATGCAACCCCATCGTGTCTGAGGCACCCTCACCCTATCTTGTCAGTGGAGATGAATGCAACTGTAGGAGGTTGAAGTCCAAACGTTTTTTAAAAAACTGAAAGGTGGGACACTGAGTGATAGGTGTAGGTGCACAGTAGTCACAAATTTGTTGTTGTTTAGTCCTTTAGTCGTGTCTGACTCTTTGTGACCCCATGGACCAGAGCATGCGAGGCCCTCCTGTCTTCCACTGCCTTTTGGAGTTGGGTCAGATTCATGTTGGTTACTTCGATGACCCTGTCCAGCCATCTTGTCCTCTGTCGTCCCCTTCTCCTCTTGCCCTCAAACTTTCCCACCATCAGGTTCTTTTCCAGGGAGTCTTCTCTTCTCATGAGATGGCCAAAGGATTGGAGCCTCAGCTTCAGGATCTGTCCTTCCAGGGAGCACTCAGGGTTGATTTCATTTGGAATGGATAGGTTTGTTCTCTTTGCAGTCCAAGGGACTCTCAAGAGCCTCCTCTAGTACAACAATTCAAAAGTATCAATTCTTTGGTGGTCAGCCTTCTTTATGGTCCAGCTCTCACTTCCATACATCGCTATTGAAAAAACCGTAGCTTTGACTATTTGGACTCCTGTTGGCAAGGTGATGTCTCTGCTTTTTAAGGTGCTATCTAGGTTTCTCATTGCTTTCCTCCCAAGAAGAAGGCGTCTTTTAATTTCTACAGATGGAGAAACTCTTTGCTTGCCATTTGTGTTACGTTCTTCTCCTCATCGGCAAGGGGAATGAGGAATGGCCTTGTCCTCACATGGACGAGGACCAGTTTGTGTACGGATAAATGCAAAATGCCGTACACCCTTGCTTTAATCTTGCACCAAACCACACCTCTTGTGAACAGCACCCCTCATCCAAAATGGTTGGGCTGGTGGCATAATTCACAAACGGCTCGGTTCTGTGGCTGTTTTATTTAAGGACGACGGGTGTTTTATTTGGGAACTCTTTAAGGATGGTTGCTGCTTTATCTAAGGACCTGTAGTGCTTTCTGGGTGGTTGGCATCTTTCTTAACAATCCTCCAGGCCTTCTGTGAGTGGTATGTGAGTCCGTGTGCGTGTGTGAGAGCATGCAAGCAAAGCAGGCCTGATTCTCCATGCAAGAATGCAGTCAGCTCATTATGTGCCATCAAGTCAGAACTGACTTACTGTGACTCCAATAGGACTTTCAAAGTATTTAAGGAGTGGTTTTACCAATTCCACTCCCCCGATAAGTTTCCATGGCCAAGTGGGGGATTCGAACCCCAGTCCCCAGAGTCCTGCTGTGTCACTGTCCACGACACCACACTGGGTCAGATGCAGTGACCCATTCATTAAGAGACTCCTTAGAATCAGCAGCAAAACCAGGGAGCTGGACAGGGGACAGACCGGATTTGTCTTCAGTGTGGAAGGGATGGTCACTCTCGAATTGGCCTCCTCAGCCACACTAGACACTGTTCCAAGACCTCTATTTAGAGCACGTGACCATCGTCTCTCGAGACTGAAGGATGCCTAAGAATCAGCCCACTGTCTTCTTCCCTTCTGTTCCTTTCCTGATACTTTTTTAAATGCAGCATTTGCTTAACAGAATTCAGAAATGTGTGAACGTTGCTTTACCGAGTCTCTGAGGACAGTTCCCTGCCCCAAAGAGCTTACACTCGAACATCCACCACAGAGAACACAGAAAGAGGGGAAGAGAAGGCAGGGAAGCAGCACGCCTCTGCTGCACTTGGCAAAGAATCCATGAAAGAGGCAGCCCTCTCATGTCCAGTTCTTCAATGCCCCCCCTTTTTTGGCCATGCTGGCTGGGATGATGGGAATTGTTGTCTTTTAAAAAAAGAAATGTCCCTGTTTCGAATCCAGCAGCATCTCAGACCCACTCTCTCAGTAGGGCTGCAGGCACGTGTCAGAAGGCAGCTGGAAAAGTGGGATCTGGAGCTAATTTGCTGAGGTCTGTTGATGAAAGCAATCACGTTTGTCAGTTTGATGTTTGGCCTGTTCATTTGTAAGTAAAAAAAATACATTTTATTCTTTCTCCTATTAATGTCTCAGAGTGAGTTATTGGGACTGTAAGTGCCCGTTGATGAGAAAAAGGGGTGGACTAATCTGGGGTGGACTTGAAGGGATTCTCCACTTTGCATTTCTGCACTTCTGCTGTTCAGGTAGAGGAATTTAACCAAAAATTCAAATCCATGCCACAGTGACCAGCTCTACGTATCTCATGAAACGCTCAGTTCTGCCCTGCCCACAATAGACATTCAGTAATTTGTGACTGCAGAGGGTGACGGCAGCCACGAAATTAAAAGGGCAAACGACTAAACAACAACAACAAGACCTTGAGCTGAGACGAGAGAGGGATGAGCCTGGTGTGGACGGACCATCCGTCAAACCCTCGGAGTCGATTCTTCTGCTGTTGCAGAAGATGGACCAGGTGGAAAGCCCCAGCAGAGAAGCACGAGTCAAATTGGCCATGGCTGCTTACCCTTTTTCCATCCGATGGAGTCTCCCCAGGGCATCATCGTAGGGGGAAGAGAGTTTTGACACCACCTACGCAGCACTTATGCGGTGAATAATCACACCTGTCCTCCGGGGAGATGTCAGTCAAGGGCAAAGTTACCGCTGAGATGCTTTTTTGAAAAACCTACTAAGCTGCACCGTTTCCACCCAGCAGACGCATCAACTTGACATGCGGCTTTCTTTGCCAGAATATTTTAATAAGGAAGGCTCACAAGATTCCAAATGTCTCAAAAAGTTCCTCTTTCTCCCTTTTTTTCAAGGCCAGTGGCTCATGGATCCTGGCAGCTGTCACCCCAAAAAGGAGACTTTTCCAAGCTACGACAATACTTATGAAAGAAAGGCTTCAGGACAGGATACTGGGGCACTCCCTGACCCAGCCAGGGACCTTGATGGCTAGCTCAAACTAAGAACATCCTGGAATCTTCCACCCAGGCACAAAGATGCCAGTAATTCTTCCCTGTATGAGCTGGTTGGCACCTGGATCAAGGCAGCAAGGCCCACAATTTAACCCTGGGTCTGAGGGGCTGCCAAGCTTATTCATCGGTGTGTGTGTGTGTGTGTGTGTGTGTGTGTGTGTGTGTGTGTGTGGGTGTGTGACTCTTCAAGATGGCCAACATCACAGCAGAGAGCTTGCCCCAAAGGTAGCTGAGATGAGAAAGTAGTCAGGAGACTCCTTCAAACAAGGAGGCAGAAAAATCTGGTAACCTGGGAGCGTAGACAACATGCCACGGCACGTAAAGAGGACACTCCGGCGCCCCATGTGCTGGAAGGCTCAACAGGCGATCGCATCAAATTGTTGCGGTATTTCAGATGCTGCAAGACCGTTTATTGTTTAAAACTGATGTTGTTGTTGTTGATGATGATGATGATGTTATGTGCCTTCCAGTCAGCCTCGACACAGGGCGACCCCATGAATGATAATAAACAAAGGAACTAGTACAGCCACTGAAATATTAGGTCAAAAATGGGAGGGGGGGGGGAAACATAGTCCCACAATGTCGAAATTATAATGCTTTTTATAAAACGCCAAGTGTGTTTCAGCTGAAGCATAGAATACATTTGAGTTAGAAGGGGCCCCTGAGGCCATCGAGTCTGACCCTCTGCTCAAGGCAGGAATCCAAATCAAAGCAGATCTGACGGATGGCCATCCAATTTTCTCTTGAAAGCCTCCAGCGTTGGAGCGCTCACCTCCTCTCCCTGAGGTGGTGGGTTCCATGATCTAACAGTTAGGAAGTTTTTCCTTATATTTAGCCTAAATCTAGTCTCCTGTACGTAACTTGCATCCATTATTATGTGTCAGGTACTCTGGGATGATTGAGCCACCTAGAGTGGTCCATTGGTCCAGATAGGCGGGGTACAAATCAAATCAATCAATCAATCAATCAATCAATCAATCAATCAATCAATCAATCAATCAATCAAACAAACAAACAAACAAACAAACAAACAAACAAACAAACAAACAAACAAACAAACAAACAAACAAACAAACAAACAAATAAATAAATAAATAAATAAATAAATAATAAAAACAAACAAACAGATCCTGCCCTTTCTCTGTAGGACAGCCTTTCAAGTCTTTGAAAAGTGCTATCATCTCCCCTCATTCTTCTTTTCTCGAGGCTAAACATGCCCAGTTCTTTCAGTCTTTCCTCACAGGGCTCCTTCTTAAAGTGTGGTGTCTAGAACTGGACACAAGACTCAAAGTGAGGCCTAACCAGTGGTGAATAGGGGGGAACTGGTATTTCGTGGGATTTGGAGACTACTATGTATACTTCTCACCAGCCCCGTGGGTGAACCCTGTCTCGTGTTCTGTGCTCAAACAAAGCATCTTCTGACACCCATTCCAGTGTCCCCAGACTGAAGCAGGGCAGATTGGACACTGTTTCAGAGTCTACAACACGTTTTCATCAAGAGCCTTGTGGCGCAGTGGTTAAACGGCTGTACTGCAGCTAAAACTGTGCTCACGACCTGGGGTTCAAATCCCAGGTAGCCCCAGCTCAAGGTTGACTCAGCCTTCCATCCTTCCGAGGTCGGTAAAATGAGTCTCCAGCTCTCTGGGGTGGGGGGGCAATGTGTAGCTTGCACAATCAACTTGCAAACCGCCCAGAGAGAGCTTGAATCACTATGGGGCGGCGTATAAGCAGCACGCTTTGCTTTTTGCATTCATCATCCCACATTTGTTTAATCACAGAATCATAGAATACCTGAGTTGGAATGGGTTTATAATCCCATCGGGTCCAACCCCCTGCTAAAGGCAGGAATCCAAATCAAAGCAGATCTGACAGACAGTGGTCCAATTTGCTCTTCAAGGCCACCAGCGCTGGAGTGCTTACCCCGTCCAGAGGTTATTGGTACTGCTGCTGCTCAGTGTAGCCGCGTATTATCTCTAGGACTAAGGTCTGTATAGAATCCTAAAATAATCCTAGAATAATGGAGCTGGAAAGGGAATATAAGGCCATCCAGTATAAAACCCTGCTCAAACAAAGCAGATCTGACAGATAATTGTCCCAAGGTAATTGACTCCATTGTCGTACTGCTCTAACAGTCAAGAAGTTTTTCCTAATATTCAGCGGAAATCTGGCCTCCTGTAACTTGAGCCCATTGTTGCGTGTCTTGCACTCTGGGATGATCGAGAACAGATCCTGCCCCTCCTCTGTAAGACAGCCTTTCAAATATTTGAAAAGTGCTATCATATCACCCCTCCGTCTTCTTTTCTTAAGGCTAAACTTGCCCAGTTCTTTCTGCCTTTCCTCATCAGGCTTGGTTTCCAGCCCCCTGATCATCATCCTTGTCGCCCTCCTCTGAATCTGTTCCAGGTTAAAGTACGGTGTCCAGATCTGGACAAAGGATGAAAGATGAGTCTTTACTAGTGCCAAATAGAGGGGAAATAGTATTTATTTATTTATTTATTTATTTATTTATTTATTTATTTATTTATTTATTTATTTATTTATTTATTTATTTATTTATTTAATATCCCGCCTATCTAGCCAACTCAGGGCCACTCTAGGCGGCTAACAATCATCAAAGGATCTCACAGGATTTGTAGACTATATATAGTTCAGTTAAGGCAGCCTAAAGTAGCATTTGCCAGCATTGCACTGTTGCCTCATGTTCAGTTTATGGCACTACAACAATTCAAGATCATGGGCAACAGCCGGACCAACTGAGAGGTGCTGGCAGCTATTATCTAAAAAACGCAAGTTTTCCATGCACTTGCTAGGGATAAGATGATTTAAAAAAAAAAAAAAAGCAGTTCTCAAAATGTGCAGACTTCTTGTTGCAAGATCTTTTCTCTTCCTCTTTCACAAAATAAAGTTCTCTTTATTTTGTATTAGAGAAAGGACGACTCTTCAAAGAAAAACATCCTGCCTACCAAAAGATGCTAGATTCGATCCAGTTAACTTCTAGGGAATCACAGAATTCTCTATAGTTTCTCCAGGGTAGGTTAATGATAAGACTCAGGGACTCAGGAGGAGGAAGGGGGCCCAGGTTGGGGAAGGAGAATTTCTTTCTTTCTTTCTATGCATTTTATTATCAATTCATGTTTACTGGGCATTTA